>NC_087206.1:101390475-101435475 GCF_015104395.2 Macrobrachium nipponense | reverse complement strand
TCAACTGGCAGAAGGTACGAAGAGAATGATATGAAAGAAACAAGACTCTTCGATAAGCGTCTTCTCTTATCCTCCCGTCCCTTAAGTAGTGATATTTAAGTTTCGGGGTAAAGGATGGAAATAAAGGTGATGGCGCGGGCATGGTCTGAACTCGTCCAAGGCAGACGGGTATCATCTTTGGAATGTCTTGTCGCGACTCCAGTGTGTGAAATTGATGATATAGGGGTACAGGAGTTTGCCTGGATGAATATTCGGAGAGAAATTTATAATTTGGTTATATCATTTTTACTGGGCGAGTGTGTATGAGTCTCTCCCCGACGTAGTCGACGAATTAGTTTTCCCTCATTATGGCCGCCCGTCGGTCCAGCTGCTTGTCTGTCATGCTTACCTTGTCATCACAACTGTTCATACATAGTACAAGATATAAGAGTCAAACAATGGTAGAGCATCGTGAATAGATCCGTCTCAAGGGAGATCTTCCGTCTTTTCGTGCGTTTGTCTGTAAAGTGTTCACCGACCCATTTTGTATTATAATGGTGCCCAAAAGGGTTAAATAATGGTTCAAATTTCCGTAGATTTTATAGATTGTTTTAAGATTTCATTCGTGCTGTCACTTTTGAACCACAGTGGATGGAGGAGACTCATTTGACATGCCTGCTCCATAGATGAAACCAAGGTTGGAGGCATTTGTGTTCCATAATCAAATTTTGTCGGGAGAAAACAGGTGTTCTTTCATTTCGGAAGGACCGCAGAGGTGTGTTCGCACATCTCGTCCCTCGGAATGGTCTCACAGCTCAGTGGGCCTAGGGGTGCTCGTACAGCAGGAACCCGCGCTTCCACTCAAAGAAAATCTAAAAAATCTCTCTCTCTCTCTCTCTTCTCTTCTTCCTCTCTTCAGTCCTTCTCCATCTCTTCTCTCATCTCATCTCCTCTCTCTCTCTCTCTCTCTGTTTGACCATCTAATTTGTGAGAGAGACTTACGCTTGTAAATAGAAGGCGACGATAAATGAAAATATAGTTTGTTTACTACTTTTATTTATTCGTCTATTTCTCTTGTTGGTAAAGGGAGATGGAATTTTTTTTTTTTATGTACAGAGGAAGCCATAGAATTAAATATTTGGCGTGTTACCGTCTTTCGGTTGTTTACTTTGCTGTTAGTAGGGGATGCCTTTTTTTTGAAGGAAGCTCCTCATTTTCTACCTCGAGCAATAAAAGTACTTTTTTCTGTACGGCTAAATTCTACTCCTTGAAATCGACACTAAATAAGTAACTAAAAAGTGTGTGTGAGAGAGAGAGAGAGAGAGAGAGAGAGAGAGATGTTAGGAGAGAGAGCCTGCACATTTTACCTTTGGAAATTTGCATTTTTATCGGTCAGTTTAAATGTACCTTCCTCACTCCCCTTCCCTTCTCCTTCCTCTCATTATTCCCCCTCTTCCCCTTATCCTAGGACATTTGGAATTCTCTCTCTCTCTCTCTCTCTCTCTCTCTCTCTCTCTCTCTCTCTCTCTCTCTCTCCTGTTAACAAAAAGCCATCGTTTAGCAGTTATGTGATTTGGGGAGCATTACGAATATTGGCGAGAAGGCCTAAGTAACCTCAATATAAGAGTTTTTATGGGGGGTTCAGAATGTGATGGGGCAGAAGATGCCCCTGGAATAGAGATGGTGGTTTCCACGGAAGGGGAAATGAGAACCAATGGAAAGACAGGGACGACAAATGATGGAAGTGGAAGCGAGTTTTTTTATTCACCTTCTTGTGATTGAATAGATATTTTTTCGAATTGAGCTTTACTACATCATGGACATTTCTGTGAAGGTAGGATTTTATGTTACACACACACACAACACACACACACACACACACACACACACACACACACACACACACACACTGATGATGTGCATATATATAGTAACAAATATTTGCGGAAATGTTCCGCACATGTGATCCATCCACGAATAAATAAGAAATAAGTTGAATTTTCGAAGTGGCAGTGACCGTTTGGTGTTTTTGTTCTGGTGCCTTGTGAAAGAAAACTGCTCAATGCTAAGGAACAACTTGAAACTTATATATATATATATATATATATATATATATATATATATATATACATATATATATATATATATTATGTGTGTGTATGTATGTATGTATGTGTATATATACTTTTTCTTAAATTACAGCTGTACTTACTCGTGTTTAATTCAAAATAAGAAGTTTTGCCTATTTTGTTTAACCGTCTGAGACATGAAATCTCAGCAAGCAGTACTTTCTAGTAAAAATTCAGATTCGAGCCATTTATAAGTCTTATCTTTGTCCTTTATGAGATTGTTGGCTGGAACACGAAATAAGGAGCAGGTTGGCATTATGACTCCCTTGAGTATTGATTCCGTGGCCTCATTCATAGTGAGGGTGACCTTGGTTGGATAGGTTTCGTTCCCATAATTGCTTGTCATTTGCTTCCTGGGGTATTGTGCTTTGAACTCTTGGTTGACGTGTCAGTGTACGATAAATCGTCAGATCTATTTTAGTGACGTAGGCGATGGTCACTGCAACGTCAGCTCAACAGAAGTGCATTGAACCCTTCAGTACACTCTGAGGCATTGACTGATTCTTTCATGAACTTGTATGCTTCATATATATTAAGATCCTTCCTTTGCAGCAATTCGTAATCTCTATGTATATATATCTAAGTGTCCCTCTCCTCTTTATTAATTCTTGGATTATAGATACACTGTTCACCAACCTTTCATCTTAAATTCTTTTCACTTGACCGAACCATCTTTAAATCCATCTTTTCTCATCTACTAATCATTTGGTCACTTTTATGCAAATACCTCCGCATTGTTCAGTCCTCCATTATTATTCTTTGTGACGCCATAATAGTAGTACATTGCGTGGAAAATATCTTTCAATTGCATTCAACATTCATACTTCACATCCTTCAAGGGGAGTTGGCTGAAGAGCCTCAGGAAAATACAGATGATAATTATGTAACGGTAAAAACGGCTATCAAACAATTTATATCGCAGTGAACACTTGTCCAGCAATTTGGCCAAAAATAGAGTATTTTTAAATCTCTTAAGTTTTCTGGCCAGGCGTGTCTTTGAGAGAGATGTCTCTATTTTAACGTGTTATTGAAATGTATCTACAATCTGGGTATTATACCGTGAACTTCTGCTTTTTTTATGTAATACGATAACGGTGCACTGATAAGATCGTTTGTACTCTCATGTCGATGCTAGTTTGCAAAAGGAAAACGAAGAAAATCTAACTTATTTACATTGGATGCCACTCGATTGTCGTAATTTGGGAGAGTCCAAACGCCTGCTTCGGATTAGAGTTGTCATTCACATTTATGTTCCATTAATTGTGTTGATTTTTAGCTTTCTGTCAAAGAAATCTATTGTGATGCCTCTGTCTGTCCGTCCGCTCTTTTTCTGTCTGCCCCCAGATCTAAAAAACTACCGAAGCTAGAGGACTTTAAATCAGTGTCGTAATCATCCACCTTCCAATCATCATACATACTAAATTACAGCCCTCTAGCCTCAATAGATTTTGTTTTATTTAAGAAAGTTAGCCATAATCATGCGTGTGGCAACGCTATAGACAGGCCACTACCGGGCAGTTGCTGAAAGCTTCATGGGCCACGCCTCATACAGGATTATACACTGTACAGAGAACTCGATTGTGCCTAAGAAACTTGACGCATTTCTTACTTGTTTCTCATTGGTCCTGGGTTAGATGAGAGTGTCAAGTTGCCCGTCGCACAGACTTTGGCAACTCTGATAAAATTTGATAACGTAAGGAATCGACTGGTTATATTCCTTATGTAATATGGAAATACATCACCCATACATTTTAGCCTAATATTGTGGCCGTTGCATATCTTGGATTTATGTAGTTATTATTGTTTATAAACTACAGTAAAACATTGTTAAGGGTGGGTGACTTCTCCGTCCCCAGACAACATTCACAGTTAGTATTTTGCGTTAATGATGTATCTGATGTTCGCAAAAGCTCACGATGAATTATAATGGCCTCTTATGACGGGTTCTAGCAAACCTTCTGCATGAGCAGAGGCATTCAAACTCGACTCTGTAAGCTGCGATAATTACTGCGGTATTTCAGATTACTTTTTTACCTATTTACTGATGTCTGCAGGAATTTTTTCCTGAGGTATTATTCCTTCACTTGTACAATGTTGCAGGGAAGGAAAAGTTGTTCCTTGTCTAAAGAATTGATCGTAATAATGTCATTGAGTAGGTTAATGGGCCGGGCCCCTCCCCCGACTCGCTCCCACTTGAAGAAAGTTCATAATTCCTCGTTGGTTGGAGGGGGGGGGGGGGAGAGGGGTGAATGGCACCATTTTAACTACATTTCTTATTTGTCGATCTGGTTGCGTGTTTGTGAAACAAAGGTTAATCACATATGAAATAAGGAACAACAATTACAATTTTGAAAACGTCCACAGTAGAGCATTCAGAGGAAAGAGGAGTTTCATTTTTCATAATTTGAACACTAAGTTTAATTTCGTTTGGTTTACCTCTAACGAAGGAACAATGAACAGACATTAGGAAAAAGAATGATATCACTACTATAAGAGAGGGTATACAGCGCTGCTTTGGAGCTTGTTTTTCTGATGGTGCGAACTGCCTTTTACTTTGTATGAATCAGTCATGTATGGGAATCTGTATGAATTAAAGACGTCTGTATTTATAATGTGAATAATTGTCTTATTTTAGGAAACCTTTGCCCCTGGTTCAAGTTGTTAGTATTGTTTGTTAAAATGTCCTCCTAACTGTCGTCAAGTAATGCCAATATGAACATTTCTCTCTCTCTCTCTCTCTCTCTCTCTCTCTCTCTCTCTCTCTCTGCTTTTTTTATTTACATTAGAAATATATGTTCTTAAATCTTGAGAAATCTTCTTATTTACACTGGAATATTTTTTTACACCTTGAGGATTCTTTCCATTGGAAATTGTTTTTACACCTTGAGGATTCCCCTTATTTACTCTAGAGTATTTTTTTACACTTTGAAGATTCTTTGTAATTCCACGGGAGATATTTGGTTCTTAAAGTGAGGATTCTCCTTATCTTCACTGGAGTATTTTGTAACCCTTAAAGATTCCGTATATTTCCACGAGAGATATATTTTTGTAAACTTTGAGGATTCTCCTCAGCTACACTAGAGGG
Source organism: Macrobrachium nipponense (assembly GCF_015104395.2). Taxonomy (NCBI): domain Eukaryota; kingdom Metazoa; phylum Arthropoda; class Malacostraca; order Decapoda; family Palaemonidae; genus Macrobrachium; species Macrobrachium nipponense. Next base: position 101,430,282 of record NC_087206.1, on the reverse strand, counting down.
ATATTTTACACATTAAGGATTCTTTTTATTTCCAGTGAATTTTTATTTTTACACATTGAGGATTCTCGTTATTTACACTAGGGTTTTTTTTTTTTTTTACACATTGAGGATTCTTGGTATTTATACTAGAAATATTTGTTTTTATACCTTGAAGATTGTCTTAATTTACAATTTACCCTCACAGGAAATATTTCCTTATATACTTTGAGGATTCCTCTAATTTACACTGCAAATATTTGTCTCTACACCTTGAGTTTTCTTTTTAGTTAACAAGAAACTTTTGTTTCTACACCTTGAGGATTTATGTTATTTCCTTTGGAAGTATTTTCTACGCTTTGAGGATTCTTATTGTCACCTTGAATATTTGTTTTTACATTTTGAGGATTCCTCTTATGTACACTGCAAATATTGTTGACACATTGAGGGTTCATTGTTTTTTTTATACTAGAAATACTTGTTTTGTCACCTTGAAGAATTTTCTTATTTGCAGTGTAAATATTTATGACATTTTGAGGATCCCCCTTATTAACACTGGCAATATTTTTTTTACGCCGAGATTCTTTGTATTTGTTCTAAAAGTATTTGTTTTTGAGCCTTGAGGATTCTTCTTATTTACATTGGAAATATTTGTTCTTCCATATTGTCTTATCCTACTGAGAACGCGCACGAATATTTTAGTCTTCTTTAAAACTCCCTTTTCCAAAGAATCCGTAACGAAGGTAATCAGGATGTGCATTTTGGTTTTGAAGAGTTCGATTCGTATTGCATACTTTTCACTTTTTATGAACCTTATTCAAACTATTGGAAGAAAGATTGATAGATGTCACATGGAAGGATGTTTGACACACACACACACATGTATATATATATATGTATATATATATATTTATATATATACTATATATATCTGTGTGTAGATACGTACATAGATATACGTACACTAATAGTGAAATACCGAACTTAACAAGTTTTCTCGATAAGTGCTTAAAATAGTCCGTGTTAACTAGGAAGGGAAAATCTTCTGATGATGAGATTCTTACCATGAAGAGCCCTCAGGCAAGAGTTGAAAATTAATGAAATTGTGAAAATTTCTCGTCATCATTTACTATTGTTTGTGTAGGGGCAACGTCGATTCCAGTTCAGAATTAACTTGCAGTCGTTCATTAAAAGAAAGCAGTAAATGTTGACCACAGTCACTCATCCTTAGGTATGAGTACAGTGACAGGTCATCATCTCCACGGGACACTGATCTCCGTCCTTAACACAAAACATGCAAAGGAGATGGATAGCGGTATACATACTGACGGCATCATCGACATGTTGAATTCGACCTTGCCGTGTTCAAGTAATATAAACCTTAAAATGGTCGACTCATTTCTTTTAAGAAAAGGAATGACTTTCCTTGAATCTTTACTTTGTAGATCTGTCCAGTTTATTCTATCGATAAACTTTATAGTGAGTTTGTCGCCTGAATATCCAGATGACTTTTATTACTCGCTTGAAAAATTGTCATGAAAATTCTTTTCATCTCTCTCTCTCTCTCTCTCTCTCTCTCTCTCTCTCTCTCTCTCTCTCTCTCTCTCTAGTGCTTTCATGACCTTATCCTTTAACCCCTCTCACTATACTATGCCCGTATGGTTGCTATCCTTGAGGGGTCACTCTCGGCCCCATTCCCTGGGGACTCTTTTGCTTTACGAGGTCCTTGGCGAGAGAAATTTTATCGTGGGGGGAAGGGAACAAATCCGACTTTCCATTTGGCACCGCCTTTTATTTTGATTTCATGACACTCTCCCTCGGGGCTACTTTTTCCTTATAGATTCAAAATCCTTGTTGTTTTCCAAAGGGGGTCTCTCCGCCTCGACCCCTTTTCGTCCTCAGAGGGGACTTCCTCCAAAGGCAGTTCGCCGCCCTTCCTTTTTCCCTTTTCAAAAAGAAAGATTAAAAAAAAGAATTCTTTGAATGGGGAGGAAATAACGACAGCCGAACGAATGTGAAGAGGGTTTTGTTAGAACTTTATTTTTATTTTTTTTCTATCTCATTCTTTCATCAGTTCGTTTCTCGGTTAGTCTGTCTTTTCGGGTAGTCGCAAGTTTTTCTAAGAAATTCATAATGGATTTCTCGGAGCTTTTGCGAAGCCTTGGCTCCAGGACCGGGAAAGGCTGAATCTGATTTGAAGTCAAATCCGAGTCCAGATACAGATTTCATTCTTGGCGATGGCGAAGGTATGCACTTTCTTCGCAGATTCTAATGTTTGTATACCTGTTATTATATGCTACTAACTTAGTTCCTTTAGTGGCTATGACGCAAAAGAATCAGTCAAACTTTTGTGGGCTTCTTTTATCATTTCTCCTCCTCCTCCTCCTCCTCCTCCTCCTCGATATCTCTTGTGCGTGTGTGGTTTCCCCTTGTTATTTTTAATTGCTAGTAGTGGGACGTCCAAGAAGTTTTCTTTATTGCTTCTCTTCTATAACCCTTGTTTTTCTTTCGTTTGGAATTTCTCTTCATTCATCGTGCATTCTGTTTACAGGCTCGCTCTCTCTCTCTCTCTCTCTCTCTCTCTCTCTCTCTCTCTCTGTCATTACTGCCTTTGGCTGGTCCCTTCATTTGTTGCTCCCCTCGGTGATCTCCCGTCCCTCTCTCTCTCTCTCTCTCTCTCTCCCTCCTCTCTCTCCCTCTCTGTTTCCCTGTTTTGCATGGAAGGTTCCCTGTGATTACTTCTTACCCTTTTTGCCTCTCGTTTCTACAGCCAAACGATGATATTTTGTCGGTTATTTCTGTCTGCCCTTTATGTCTTTATGTGCTCCCTCTTTTGCGTTGCCTTCCACCCTAGATTTCATGTATCTTGCCCCAAGTCAATTCTCATATATACTATATATGTCTCACATTATGTGTATATATATACATATGCGTATATTAAAAAGGACATCTTGCTGGAATGTGTTTTTTTTTTTTTTTTTTTTTTTTTTTTTTTTTTTTTTTTTTTTTTTCCTGCATTGCGCATTGATAGATGTCTTCTGTTAGAAAACACATTAAGTACTCTTATGTCCATTGTTTTAGCCATGAAGTAACCGTGGTGTCTGTTAGCTAAATGAACATTTCTCCAGTATTTTGTATACCTTTCTTCTTTTGAAAGTCAAAGTTATAGAGGGAAATTCAACAGTCGACGCTACACCCTTCCATTTATTTTCTTATACCGACAAATATTTATAGAATTACTGCTTGGCCTTCATTAGGGTAATACAAAGAGGGCGCTGCATGCCACTTTCAGAATTACCTTCGTCCAGCCTCTTCGCCAATGGCGTTCGTACAAGTAAACAGAATGGAGGTTCTTGTGATCAGGGATTCGGGATTTGTTGTCGCGATCCTCTCCTATATTAGGGTAATGGTAATTCAAGACGACAAGGTGCAATATATATATGTATATATATATATATATATTATATATATATATCCTATATATATATATATAATATATATTATATATGCCGTTACAATATGATCATATTTTATGAGGAAAAAACTTTATTTGCGGCTCCTCTCTCTCTCTCTCTCTCTCTCTCTCTCTCTCTCTCTCTCTCTCTCTCTCTCTCTCTCTCTCTCTCTATGTTTACGTGGAATATAGTCAGTCTCCCCACACAAATGCAGTGTTGCGTCCCCTTTTAATATCCCTCTGACCAGCCAAGTATTTATACGCAGAGTGGAGCAAATGTATATGCGACCTAACCCCTTTTGATGAATGTAAAGCAGAGAGAGAGAGAGAGAGACGAATGGGTTATTCGTGTATGAAAATTCTTTCTTGTAATGTTGGGCGTCCACCAGATTCTGACAAATGTGGAGGAGTAGTGTCCCTCACCAACCAGCTTTTGGTTCTTCTCTGCATGACTTTGATGACCGATGTTTTTGATGGACAGCGCAAGCAGGGGAGGACTGGTAAACATCCCTGGTGGCGTCTGCAACCACGTTCCTCTGGTTGTTATGTATTTGAATGGATGTTTCCTTGACATTGGAGGTCGCTTTATTTCGAATGTTTCTAGCGTTTGTCCGAGTTGCATAGAAAAGCTGACCAAACTTTTATCTTCCTAATGGTTTATTGAGCTTGATGGCCGCCATTTTTCCCTCTGAGACGAACCCTGGAATAAGCCCCCATTTGCAGTTGTGTAATGATTACGTTTGCATGACTTCATTGAGCGATTACATTAGACCTGATACCTGAACGAGAATCTCGTCTTGATAACCTTTTCAGTTCGTTTGTCCTTTCGTAGCATTCTGAAAGGAAAAATAATCTAGAAAATATTGATGTTCGTTGTAATACCTCAACTGAAAGAAACTAAACTTGCCTCCATTTAAGTCAGCTGTGTTGGTCAACCCAAAAAACCGTTGTTACAAAATGTGGAATTCCTTCTCCAAAGTAGCGTTTACTTCATCATTTGCTCTGCATCCTTTTTAAAAGATAAGTGCTATTATTTTACAAGCGAATTCCATTAGCATTAAAAAAAAATGTTCTCCAATCTATATATAGATCTCAGCAGCCATCCATGCCCATGTCGACCGCCTCCTAATTTAAGAATTCAGACAACAATTAAATACAAAGCAGTGATGTACAGGAGATGAACTGATAACAAAGTTATCCTGGGGTTGCTGGTCACTCCAGGCAAAGTGTCTGGCAATCGAGGCTGTCGCGTGGCAGAGTTTCCGATGCCTCCCGTCAAAGATGACCTCGGATTATGTGTCAGCCAACTTCTCAGGAGTGTGAATAATGGCACATACCTATCCCCGACAGTGTCATAATAGTACCGCCGAGATACGCTTTGTTACAAAAGGTTGCCAGGATACAGAAAAGAGAGAGAGAGAGAGAGAGAGAGAGAGAGAGAGAGAGAGAGAGAGAGCTGATCACAAATGTCGTCACTGTCACATTTCTGTATTTCTACACTCTCACACTTGTATGTATGTATATACGCATAAAGAGAGAGATAGTGTGTGTGTAGCATTCTCGCTTACCAAGTGAAAGGTCATAGGTTTGTCGTATTCTTGACACATTTACTCTAAATAACAATCATAGCCGTAGGTAAAAACTTTTTAAGGATGTTTGTGTTTACTTGTTATCTTTTATTTATTTATTTATTTATTTACTTTTCATATCGTTTGTTGTGACTGACAGCGAGAGAGTTGGACATGGATACTGACACTTGTCACATATATATGCGCTAAACCCATCCGCCACTTTATACGCCAATACATACACAACTACCTTAGCACTCATCTTCCAGCATTTTGATACATTTTTTATCGATTTACTCATTTATTTTTTCATGTTAAATAAGTGTTATTTCTTCTTTCTGTATTTCCTTTTACCTCATCATCTCTCCTCCTATTAACGCCATATCTTTGGAAGATTGAATTTCAAGTCAATGGCCGCCTTAGGCTTCTTCCATATAAATAGGTTTCATCTACTGAACTGCATTCTAAGCAAAATCTCTCTCTCTCTCTCTCTCTCTCTCTCTCTCTCTCTCTCTTTTTTTTTTTTTTTTGTGTGGTGCCTACTGTATTCTTCCTACTTTTCTGTTGAAAGCCTATTGTCATTCTCTCACTTTTCTACCTTTGAACAGCCCAATTTATTTTTTCATTTAGAAAACGCACCATTAACTTTTTTCGACTTTTTTTTTTCATATGTTTGGGTTTAGAATAGAATCCTGGAACTCTCTCTCTCTCTCTCTCTCTCTCTCTCTCTCTCTCTCTCTCTCTCTCTCTCTCTCTCTCTTTAATAAAAAAAAAAGGGCTAGATATACATACACTGCCCCGTTGCGCACGAAAAATAATCTCATGCAATCTCAGAAATATGATCACATCCGCTTTAATTTAATTGTGGAAGTTCCCAACTGAAATTCAAAAAGAAGAAGAAAAAAAAATTCTCGTTCTGGGGAAAATGGATTGAGCGAGTATTTCCAAATGTTTTATGGAAAAGGAGAGGGTCGTAAGTAGGGATAGTATAGAGAGAGAGAGAGGGAGAGAGAATGGGTAAGGGGGAATGAGGTGGGTTGGTTGGAGGGAGTGGCTGGACGGAATGAGAGAGAGAGAGAGAGAGAGAGAGAGAGAGAGAGGCGTCATGGATGAAAGCGAATTGGATGGATGATAAAGGTTGGTGGGAGAGAGACAGGTCCAGAGTGAAAGAAGACCAGGAAAAGGAAGATGATAATAACAACATAGAAACGATGGCAATTAAACTCTCTCTCTCTCTCTCTCTCTCTCTCTCTCCTCATTTCCTTAATGTTGAATTTTAGTGCTTAATTGCTACCAGTAGTAAACGGGGTATTTATTTTTTTTCTGTTACAGATAAACGTGAGTGCGACACTCACATATATGAATGCGTGTCTTTTGACTTTACATCTATCCATTTTGTGTCTATGCTACTACCAGTAATAAGACGATCACAGTATGTATGGTGATAGCAGTAACAGCGGACCTAGGAAAATAATAACTAAAATAATAACTAAATTCCATGAGGAGTTGGAGTTATCTACATTTACGCAGTATGATTTCTTTGCGATATTTTGTGCTTGGGAACAATTCAGCGGCTGTTCGCTTTTATGTATTTTTAGCTGCTGTACCCGGCATTGCTCGGGATGAAAAGGGGCGTGTCGTCCGTGATGACAGCACCTACAGGGCGGATTATGCAATCACTTCCTGAATAAGTAATCACTTGGGATTCTGTCAAGCCAAAGAAGTTGTAAAGATGCGAAGAGTTTGTTGTCAACTCCGAAAGTTGTGAAAAATGAGAGGCATGAAAAAGAGGGGTTAAGGCCCCTCATAGAAACGGCCCTCAAATTTCAGATTTTGACTTCAAACCTTCGTTGGGGGGGAGGGGGGGTCTATGGTAGAAGTTTGGTAGCTCTAGCTTTCATAGCCTGGGCGTGCATAGCAAACAGACTGACAGAAATTGCCTTTTATATATATAGGAGATTATTATCTTTGACTATCCAACTGTAAATTCTTTTTATATCCCATCGGTAGCAATAAGTACTGGTTCCTAACTTTTAATTAGGTATAAGGTATTTTTCGCGTTCATTCCTTATTGTGCATCGACTCGTGAAGAGTGATGAACCCAAATTCAAATGCTTTTAAAATCTGGAGTCATTTCATCCTTATGCATCTGTTGCTTGTGTAGGTAGGTCAAATTACTCTTGAAATAGAAATATAATCATTTTTGCTCCGTGGACAGTGTTCGCTAATATATTTAGTAGCCACAGTGGCCTCTTTAACTTCTCGATTTTCCTTACAAGCCCTGAATTCCTTACAAGCCCTGAATTCAGTTGGCTAACAAATGGAGAAGCCGTATTCCCTGCAGTAGAATAGGAACCCAGGGTCGGCGGTAGGTCTGAGGCGCAGTCGTCGATTCTTCTATGAAGTTATTGGTGGTGTATGTATCCGGTGGAAGTGTCCTGTAGACTGTTTGTTTTGTTTGTGAATTATTCTGTTGTTGTGTTGAGGCGGAAATGAATACTCTTAATGCTATTTATCGGTCAGTTTGCAGACCAAAGTCAAATAGAACAGGCAACTTTTTGCCATTTACGAGCCTAGATCCGCTAAGAAAACGGCTTAGTTAAGAAAGAAGTGACAGACGTCCTCTTCAGGGAATACACGGCGCGAGAGTTGAGGCGGGGGGGGGGGGGGGGGGGGGGGGGGGGGGGGGGGGGGGGGGGGGGGCGGGGGGGGGGGGGGTGGGGGGGGGGGGGGGGGGGGGACGAATAGAAGTGAATCGCCAAAAATGGGTGAGTGCTTGGCGCCTTGACAGCCTCATTTTCACTGATCAGTCAGTCAGTCAGTCAGGGAAGAAGAGAGATCTCCAAAGGAAACAAACGGCGTCCTCTGAGGATTAACTACTGACAGAGTAACTGAGATATCCTGACTGGTGTTACGAGGTTGCCAGATAGGGGAAGTTTTTGTCTCTCCTGTGGTTATTGTTTGAAACGCTTCACAAACTCCTCCGTTGTTTGTTCTTCATAGCCCTCTCTCTCTCTCTCTCTCTCTCTCTCTCTCTCTACCACAACAAATTCCCTGTAAGGCTTTACTTGAGGTTCTTTGCAGAGTGCCTTCGGCCCCTAGCTGCAACCACTTTCGTTACTTTTACTGTACCTCCTTTCATACCGTCTTTCTTCATCTTACTTTCCACCCTCTCCTAATACTGGAACCTGTTACTGTCAATTTCCATTTCAGCGCCGATTGGCCACATAGGTCCCCAGCGCTTGGCCTTTGCTGAATTCTATATTCAACTCGGCTCACATCAAATTTCATAATGGGCGCATATTCACAGTGAGCGGATTAGAATAATCATTTTCCTGGAGTGAGTTTCAAAAATATAAACGTCATGTGAAAGATAGAAGGCAGAGAATATGGAAGTGGGGAAATAGTAAATGAAAAAGTTACTCGCTCATTGAAAGCATTAAGACGCCGGCGAGGATGACTTGGGCAGCACCACAATAAGAGCAAAAAAAAGAGAGAGGAGGAGGCTTAGTGTCCCCGTGAGTTTGAAACTCCCCCTACATTTATACAGCTCTCTTAAGGCGATAAACGCCTTGCAAAATGCTCCCAGCTGAAGGAAGATGTTTCGAGGAAGAGATTATGGGTTGGTGTGCGCCTTTTGTATGGATGAGATGTAGGGCAGGGTGGGTCTCTCTCTCTCTCTCTCTCTCTCTCTCTCTCTCCTACCGTATTTCGCAAGGTAGACTTACCAGACAATATCCCTATCTCTTTGGTTAGGTCTCTCTCTCTCTTCTCTCTCTCTCTCTCTTCTCTCTCTTCGATAGGGCAAGGCCAGGATGTTATACAGGCATGGGAGGGGAGGAGAGGAGGTAGGTAAACTCCGGTCAATAGGCTTTTCCTTTTTTTATCGCGTTTGGGAATCCCTTTTCAACTGCGACAGAACTCCACTTCATATAAAAAGACATTTTGGCCTGGTTCTCGCCCTCCCTCCCTCCCTCCCTCCTCCTCCTCCTCCTCCTCCTCGATCTCCCGAGAAGTCTTTCTCCAAATCTTCCACATCATGTAGAGTTGTTGCTCGAAGGACAACCGTCTCGTAACATTTCCGCTCTTAAGGTCGCAGTTCCGTTGGGGATCAATGGGAGTTTCGACTTCGTGGGAGCTTGTGGTTTGGCCTCCTCTTACACCTGACGAAAACCCCACTCTTTCCCAAAGACGTCTGGTAAAATCTCTTTACTTTGACATGTACGAAGCCCCCTTTTTTCCCTTTCAGCCCTTTTTTTTTTTTATCTTTTCCCCTTACCTACCTTTTCCCCTCTCGCTTGTCCATTTTCCCATCCCCTCCCACCACTTTCCTCAAAGGCATCTTCTCCACCCCACCCCTCGTTGACTTTTTTGCCTTCATTTTTGTCCTTTCTTCTTTCATTTATTTACTTTTTTCATAGAAGGAATTGGATTTGTGTAGCAATGGCGTATATTTCGCTCCCTAACCCCCCTCCCCCGCCCCACCCATTTTTCCTTTTCTTCTACATGTCCTGTTTTGGATGCCGGATCAGGAAGGTATGTCCGTGATTTATTGTATAGAAGGAAGGTTGGGTAATATTTTTTCTGCTTTACGTTTTTCCCCCCTTGTAGGTCGACGAGAAGGAAAAGGGTGGTATTTGTGTGTGTGTGCGGGTTTTTTTTTTTTTAGATGACGGAGGAAAAGAGAAAGGAAACGAAGTAGTTGGAAGAATATGAGGCTGAAAAAAATGAAGGTTTCTGCTTTTATCCAAATTTTTAAATATATTTTCTTTCGGAGAGAGGTACGGTAGAATTTCTGTTTTATAGAGCATGAAATAGATGCAAAAAGAAAAAGGAGGGAGAAGAGGACAATGGAGACGAGGGAAAACAAAGCAAATGAATAAGGAGAAGAAGAAATATTAGTTGAAAAGAGTATCTACACCATGTTTTGTCATTTGTCTGTTTGACATCGTTCGAAATGGGAAAGGGAAATTGGTTTGTAATTTAATAATAATAATAATAATAATAATAATAATCGCAGATGAAATAGATGATAAAAAGGTAGATAGAGTATTACAAGGAAAGAAAAGGAGTAGTAATAAAGGAAAGGTAACCCATCCGAGGAATATTAGTTAAGAAGAAAGTTACATTGAAGAAGAGACACTGGCCCCATTTCCTTGTTTCGAAGACTACTGAGAGAGAGAGAGAGAGAGAGAGAGAGAGAGAGAGAGAGAGAGAGAGAGAGAGAGAGACTTGTATTGATTTAGTGACATGTTTTTAGCCCTTTTATCGGAACAGGGTTCCTCTGCTATTTGTGTCTCATAGGCAGCCGTTTTATTTTTTATTTTTTGGCGTTTCTCTCGAATGTATTCCAAGGATTGTATTCCAAGCGTTTTGAGTTCATTCATTATTTTTTATCACTATTAGTCTTAACACAAATGCAGCGGTGTCAGCTATGTGGTGATGCTTGTAGTAGATGTTGCTTGGGCGTCGAGTGAAGTCGACATTATTTCTGCGAACTTTTCCTTGCCAAGTGTAAAATCGGTTTGATAAGTTGTTATTGTTTTGAAGAATCAATTCCAAGCGGTCTGGCTTTAGACGTGTGCACACTCAGTTAGTAAACTCGAAGAAACTAATGTGTGTAGCTTTTATGTAGACAAGGTAGGCGGCTGAAAAAATATGTATGGGCAATATAAATGTTCGTGCTGTTTGTGTATAACCACAATACATTTTGAAAAATGATTGATGCAGTGCAGTTCTATGAGATGCTGATCAGATTTGAGTGAATGTGGAGCCGAGATGTTTTTTTAGCGTTGGCGGAAGTTTGCCGTATTTTTAGTGATTGCTTTATATTATTATGCGTATTAGTACATCGGCTGAATAACGAATGCCTTGTCAGGTCTTCCGTGCTTAAATAAACATTTATCTCGAAATTTATTTTAAAATACTGGACGCATTTTCCACAGGCTCTTTGTACTAAGGTATAAACGGTAGACACTATTGCTCTTAAGCTTCAGACGTCTTTGGGTAAAGCTGTTACTGCTAGTAACCCTCTTTGGTTTTGGGTCACGTCTCAGTTGTTGTAAGATACAGTTTGTTCTGCCTGTGTGATGGCATTGGTCGAAAGTAAGTCGTTTTTCAACACTCATGGAGGCCATGTTAGGTAACTATCCAAGTGTTTAAGGTAATATTATTAATGCTCTCAACTTGCACCTAATTCATATAATTAAGAGTAGAAATGCGTTGTTAGGCAAGATAGCAGCCATTAGAATGGAAATCCTGTGGCATAGTTGTGACTTCTCAAGAAGTTGTTCATAAGTTATAAATCTCAATTGACTTATCTCGATGATTTCGACGTAGGGGATAGAGCCGCCAATGCACCTCATGCGGTGCAATGTAAGCATTACTTAAGGTTCTTAGCAGCGTCCCTTCGGCCCCTAGATGCAAGTACTTTCGTTCCTTTCACTATACTTCCTTTCCTATTATATTTCTTCCATCTTACTTCCCACCATTTCCTAGCAGTTGATAATGCAACTGCGAGGCTTTCCTCCAGTTACACCTTTCAAACCTTTTCACTGTCAGTTTCCGTTTCAGCGCTGAATGGTGGCCTTTGTTGCCCCAGTGCTTATTATGCCTAAAACCTATAAATTTTAACCATCGGGCAAAGGGCTGCGTTGCCTATCATACTGGAGTTATGGGAATACTACGGAAAGATCCAGGCATGTTAAGGTTTCTCCACCAGCAAAGCCCAGATGGGGTGGGATGGCCAGACGCCACAGGCAAGTGATTCCTCTGACGAAGTGTGGGAGCGGCAGGGGCGAGGGATTAGGAACTTCATCCCAAAAGTCAATTCTGAGAACTTTGGGCCTCCAGATTTGATAGAAATGGAGGCTGAATGTGAGCTCAGCCCTCTTCCTCTAGCTGAACTTGCTGAACTTTAAGCGGACAACATGACTACGAATGACAATGAGTCTCCAGAGGCTGACACTGTGAGCGAGTCAAAACTAAGTCTCAGTAAAGGCTGCAGTTGTATCTACAGTTTGTCTCCTCGTCTTTCCTCTCGTGGCAGAGCTCGGGCTCTGTCCTTCTCCTTGGCTTCTTGGCTATCTTTGGCCTCTCTTTCTGGGCTGCTTTCTCTCTTCTTGCTCACTCGATCTTGAGTCTTGCCGTTCTCTGGCTCCTGCTTTCTTCTCTCTCGTCCTCCCTTATGCCTTGCTTACTTAAGAGCTTGTTTTGTGGGAAATTGGTGGTCGTCTTCTACGCAGAGAACATCCTGAGCAACACCTGAAAGAACAAACAGCCTTCTAGACTCGAGCTGGATTTCAGATCTCGGCTTTTTGCGGTCTGTGATTTCTAGTAGTTAAGGAAATCAAGTTGTGTACGGAGTTGTTATTGCCATTATCATCATCACCTTTATTGTTATGGTAGATTCACATCACCCGTGCATCTGATGTCTAGGACAGTCCCTTACGACGCTCCTGATTGGCTGTTGATAAGCCAATCACAGGGCTGGAAACTCTGTCTCTCTCGAAAGTTCTCATAGGCAGGAGAGGTGGAACAAACATCCTACCTTTGTGAGTTCTCTCGAGAGGCTGAGAGTTTCCAGCCCTGTGATGGGCTTATCAACAGCCAATCAGGAGCGTCGTAAGGGACTGGCCTAGACATCAGAAGCATGGGTGGTGTGAATCTACTATAGTACTAATCTTCAATGATTCGTATTTACGTACTGATACAGAACAAGCCAAACAAAATTGAACCCACCATGTAAACTGCCTTAAAGTAGAGTGCTTGTTGTGGAAACAGTAGCTAACGCAGACGGGTCAAGCACAAGTTTGGTTAACTGGATATAAATAAGCAGAAGAAATATTTCAGAAAAAAAATTGGGTGTCACTTTGGTTAAACGACACATCGTTCGCTGTTGAGCTGTCAATGTGCCTTTCATTGTCTTCACAAATACGCACGTTTTCAAGGGTTGCCTAGATCTAGCTCTCTCTCACAAGGCCGGCGTTGAGATACTCTCCTCCTAAGCCTAATCCTTCGAGAACACTGGCTCGTGCATCAGGGACCCATGATGAGAATGTCTAAATATTTACGAGGATGTGTCGTACCTAAATGGGTGGCCTCGACTTCGCTAAATGGAGGGCTAATGGCCAAGGTAACTTACTGGCTGAACAGAAGACGCGTCTCCCACAATAATTGACTTGAATATGAATAAGATACTTAAAGTGTTGTTATTAACATACACACACACACATGTTAATCGAAGGGGAATTTTTTTAGTTGCTAATAATTCCGAGGTAGAGCGAACTGTATATTGAAGGATATATATGTGTGTGAGAGTGTGTGTGTGTATCTTGTTTTTATGTTTGCTTGCTTGCTTTCTTGCTCGCTCTCTTGTTCACTCATCCACTAGACGTATTAAAAAGTTTTTGCCAAATTCATTAAAATTTTGTGAAGGTTTGGGCTATGGCCCGTGGGAGAATTGACTATAGCGTTATATGCAATCGGGTCCGTAGTAAAAATATGGGTCCAGAATGAAGTGGCAGGCCTTGTTGTGTTGAAGAGAGCATACAAATGATCTTACTGGTTGAGCGTTAGGCCAATTTTAGGGCTCGCTCGCTCTCTCTCTCTCTCTCTCTCTCTCTCTCTCTCTCTCTCTCTCTCTCTCTCTCTCTCTCTCTCTCTCAGTGAAATATGAGTAATCTCCATCCTTGTGAACAACCTTATCCATTGCACTCTACTGTCCACGAATTCAATCCATGAGAAAGAAATGAAAAATGAATCTACTCAGAAAAACCTCTTCAACTGGAATAAAGAATTGAAAAAATATATACACAGAAAAGAAACTCCAAAGAAAATGTAAACCAGAAGAAACCCCTGATACATATTATTTCTGAAAAGAGAGGAAATCATTGAGTGAGATGATACAAAAAAGAAATAAACGGTAAAAAAAAAAAAAGCAAGGAAGCTATTTACAGAATTGCTTGTATTACTAGAACATTTCTATACAGACATACTGAGAGGCTAACGAAAAGTAGTTATTTATATATATATATTATATATATATATTATATATATATATATATATATATATATATACACATATGTGTGTGTGTGTAGAGAGAGAGAGAGAGAGAGTAAGGGGGGAGTTGGAGGGTAGAAGGCCTAGGATTGCTGTGATCTTCATAGGAAGTCCCGATAACCAAAAGTTTTCTCATATGGTTTCAATCCTCCATCCTGATTCGCTGCCCATATCCCCCCCCCCCCCTTGTGCTACATTCCTCGCCCTCCCTCCTCTTCTTCCAAACCCCCACTCCCCTCCACTCCATCTGTCTGCCTCCGTGTTTAGTTCTTCATTAGGTCTTTTTCTTGGTTATTTTCCGCCGTTAATATTTTTTTCGTTAGTTACTCGTCAGTTCATCCTCACCAACACCACACCATTACTAGCATCATTATCCCTTGTTTTCTCCCAAAATGCGATTGAGTGAGATGAAGGTCTGTGTAGGAAGGCCTCGTGGTTGCAGGCTCTGGTGAGGAGAGTTAAAGAGTAGATCTCTTACGTTATCGGAGGGACACCAGCGGCGCAGTGGAGATGATTATGTTAGTGAAATGGCGAGCGCATTGCACTTCAGCAAGTATAATCAGTGTTTATGGATTTCTTCAGTGGTTTTCTGTGGATTTCTGTAATATGGCTGTGATTTATCGTAACAGAACAGACATATTATTCAAGTGTTCAAAGGCGGAGAGAAAAATGAAAGCTCTTCTCTGAGGCTTCGAATTAAACTTCAGGACAACGATGATGAACCCTATTTAAGTATCAAGTGTGTTCTTTGGACACCCGCCACTCTCAGACGGCACTTCATTGATTCAAAAAGGGCTGAGAGACAAATACAGTACTGCACTTTGTCATTTAGCTATTGGATTAGGGCTGTCTGTAGCGACCGTGTATTCCCAGTCAATTTATAAAGACAACTAAAGGGAACGTTTTTGATACTAACAGTTATCACGGTAAGGCTTCTCTTCTACCATGCCTTTTTATATCACGTAACGGTGGATTTTAGAATAATTAAAAGTTGCTTGTTGAGGAAACTAAAGTCTGGAGTCAGTAAAGCAAGAATTTTTAAGGTTCTTGTATCCATAAGAAATAAAAGATTGAGATCTGAATGATCCAAAAGTTCAAGTTTACAGCAATTGGATGATGCCAGTGGAGTTAATGTTGAGAATAAAAATAATGCCATTAAACTCTGAAAAATGTTAATGCAAGAGGACTATCAGTAAAATTGCGTAGAGTAGTTATGATAATGGTAGCTAGGTAGAATGTCGATTAGGGTATGCAAGGTATGAGTCGATGCCAAAAAAATATGACCAAGCAACGCAGGCGAGAAATAATTATATGAAGTCTGTTTTATGTTTAACCAATTTCTTTAAATACTTTGAAATTTCGCCATTCAAATGGGGAATCGAGAACACCGGTCCATTCCACGGTCTACTCAGGCATAAGCCAGCCTGATCCAACAACAGTAAAATTGGTTTTTGAACTTTGCAGTCTTCCACCCACTCAGTTAACATTGAGAGAAAGCCAAAACTATTTCCAGTAAACTGGAAATAGTTTTGTACTTTGCGTTTTTACTTTGAGATTCTGCTTGGTATGAATACTTTAGGTCAATATCTTTTGCGATTTAAAGTTTGATGCTCACACATCTAGTTATTGTTCGAGTGCCTTAGTCTCTCGAATACGTAACTGTATGATACCTTTCTGAGTGCGAGGTTAGGAACTCTATTTCTTCACAAAATGAAATCCTCTATTTTTACTTTAGTATTTTCGTCATTATATGATCCACGGTATAGAGTTGCCTGGAGTAATTATTGGCGTGTGTGAGTTGTATGATTATTATTAGCTTAGAGTCAGTAGCAATATATAATTATATCTATTGTCAGAATTTTTAACCATGGTAATTTTAGACTCCGTTTTGCAATTTCAAGCCAATCAATCATAGGTAGTGAGGCAGGCGGCAGGCATATTCCCCCATTTTAACGAAGCAGTTGACGTTCTTTTCCCTGGAGTGCAGTGTGTCTTCCATGACTGGGCGATCATCAAACCTCAATTACCATTTTAATGAAGCTCAGAATTGGGAATTTCATGCATTAATTGTGATTCCGCTGTTGTGACGTGACGTCATGCCGTTGACAGCCGTTAATTGGCTGCATCAAAACAGCCAAGAAACTCGCCTTTGTTTCTCAGAAAGATGACTGTCAGGTGTCAGGAGTTTCTTTCCCTTTCTTTCCTCACTTCTTTTTCGTCGTTTATTTCCCTTTGCGTGCGTTCCTTCGCTCTGTGCCGGAACGAAGGAAAACGGAAGGAGCCTTTCAAGGGGTTGTGTTCGGCCGTTCTTCGGGAAGTCGGTTTCTTTTGTGTCTCGTTGGTTTCGTTCTCTCTCTCTCTCTCTCTCTCTCTCTTCTCTCTCTCTGTTTCCATCAGTTCTCGGTTTGGTGGGAGTGTCGTTAATGTTGTTATGGACGTGCCTTCAAATGAAACGAGACAGACCCCCGTGTGATATTGCTTAGACAGCTTTCGCCGAATAGGTTGGACAGCGAGAACAAATGAGCAGAGTGAAGAGGAAGGACAATAAGCCCCTGGATAAAGTGGTTAGGACCCTCGCATCACCAGCGAGAGGACACGGGTTCGATTCCTGGGGAAGATGGTATGATTTAAGCAAGGTTGCCTATGAGAGTCAATAGCACAACGGTTGACCTGACCTGTGCCCGGAATTCCATGTTTGGCTATATATTTTTTATTATTAATATATTAATATGTATATATTCAATAGTATATATCCTATATATATATATTTATATCGTATACCATACTCTTACATACACATTACAATACATACATACATAATTGTGTGTGGCTAAGCGCGAACGAGAGAAATGTTGTGTTAGTGTATGTTGTGATTTTTGGTTCCTCGATTAAAATGTTCATATTTCTCACACATATTTTTTTTCTCTTCTCAGGTAATGCACATGTTTCCTTCTGCGCAAGTTGTAAGTATGTAAAGTACCCTGTTATCATTTTGTAATAACCACTTCTTACTTTTCTAAATAAGAGAGGTTTGCGTGTATATATATATATATATAATATATATATATATATATATATATATATATATATATATAAATATATATATATATGATTAAATTAATGCTCTCTCTCTCTCTCTCTTTCTTCCCTCTCTCTCTCTCTCTATACTTAAGACACGTACTTAAATGTGCACAATGCAGCATTGACAATATATATATATATATATATATATATTATATATATATATATATATATATATATATATAGATGCTTCTTTAACTGAATACAGACGAGCCCGTTTTTCTCATGTGATGCGGCCATGAATCGTATATGTAGGCTATGTGCGTGTGTGGTGGCCAAGGGTGGTGGTGGTACTGCAAGGCATTCTGACCTTTAAGACAAAATTCCATAAAGATGACACTCTTCCTCGGGCGCCTCCGCGCTATTGAACGACGATTGAGACATTCTTTGGAGACCTTCGCCTTTTATATTCTCTCTCTCTCTCTCTCTCTCTCTCTCTCTCTCTCTCTCTCTCTTTACATCTGTCTATCAATCTATCTAGCTATCTTTTTATGGTGTGGTACTGTGTCAAACGTTACGTTTGGTGTTCAATAAGATGCTCCATGGAAAGCGCAAAAGCGTTTTGAGCGAGAGTGCATCAGTGTGAGTGACTCTCCATTCATCGTTCACTATCCGCCTCTCATTTGGTGGAACGCCAAGGAAACGATTCTGTCCGCTGTCCCATTTTAGGTTCGCCATTCACGTGACAGAATCCGCTATTCCATTAGGTTCGCCATTCACATGTTGAAAAAGAACATATATAATTTCTAACCTCGAAAAACTTTGAAGAACCGTACTGGGTTTCGGCTCTCTCTCTCTCTCTCTCTCTCTCTCTCTCTCTAACATGTTTTATTTTTTGCCGTTAGATATGCTCAGTAATTCTGCTGTGGGTGTTTTTTTTTTCTGACACTGAGAGCGTCTTTTGTTTGGGTTGGAAAGAAGGAAGGAAGGAAGGAAGGAATCAGTAGGGGCTAGATAGCGGCGCATAGCGGCGTGTTGAAATGAATCCCTGGAAGAAGAGAGGAACGGACGAGTTGCCAAGAGAAAAGGGAGAAGAAGGGACGAAGGAAGAAGAGAGAATGAGGAGGAGGAGGAGAAGGAGACCGTGAGGAGGACGGAAAGGAGAAATATCCTTTTTTTTTTTTATTGTTGTTTTATTTTCATTCATTTTCATTCGTGATGCGGAGGGTATCATCCCTCGCCCTGACGTTGAAGCAACAGCCTCCTTCCTTCTTTTGAAAGAGGTTGCGACATGACGAGAGTCCTCTCAGCCTCGCCTTTGCTTCAGAGGAAAAGAGGAGGAGAGGAGGGAAAATCTCACCGAGGGAGGAGGAGGAATACCGGGTACGTCAGGGTCCGCGCTGCCGAGACTTGTCTAGTATATACTACACCCGTTGAAAAAACGAAAAAAAAAAAAAATGAGACTGTTATTAGACATCATGAGACCTTTTAAGACGTCTGATTCTGTCATTTCTTAAATTTCTCACTAGCTTTCATGGATTGCTCATATATCTATCTATCTATCTATCTCTCTCTCTCTCTCTCTCTCTCTCTCTCTCTCTCTCTCTCTCTATATATATAATATATATATATATATATATATATATATAGTAGTATATTTCACCTATGGAGCTGTGTGATAATCGAATCACATGTTAGATTATATGTTTGTTTGTGAATATATATAGTTAAATATATATACACACGTATTTATACATTTTATACACTTTACAACCATATATATTTATATATATACATAGACGTGTATGCATAAATTTACAGCGCGGTTTTTTGTGAAACTTGAAATTAGTGTGTGGGGGAAAGATTGAGGTTATAAATAATACTATAGTAGATTCGCATCAGCCGTGCATCTGATGTCTAGGCCAGTCCCTTACGACGCTCCAGATTGGCTGTTGATAAGCCAATCACAGGGATGGAAACTTAGTCTCTCTCGAGATTTCACATAGGTAGGTTGAAAGACATATCCCTCAGGAGAGGTGGAACATACATCCTGCCTATGTGAACTCTCGAGAGAGACTGAGAGTTTCCAGCCCTGTGATTGGCTTATCAGAAGCCAATCGGGAGTGTCGTAAGGGACTGGCCTAGGCATCAGAAGTACGGGTGATATGAATCTACTATATAGTATTGCAGCTGGATCTCATGCCAGACCCGCCAGGCTTCCGTGAAACATCAACATCATTTGCTGAAGATTTTGCAAAGTAAGGCAGGAGAGACCTTTTGATCTCGCCTACCTCATTATTATCAGAGGTTAGCCTGAGATTCCATCATTTTTATAAAATAAGAAACTGGGCAATCCCTGGAAGGGCATAGTTCCTTACTGGACAAGTCTATTGCCTACTGGCGTACCAATCTGGTAGCCAGTGTTTGCTCCCAGCTACCGTCAGCTCGGAATCAGAGGAATGTATTTCTGGTGATTAGAAATTTATTTCTCGATACAATGTGGTTCGAATCCCACAATAAGCTGTAGGTCCCGTTGCTAGGTGACCAATTGGTTCCTAGCCACGTAAATAAACTATTCCTTCGGGCCAGCCCTAGGAGAGCTGGTTAAAGCTGGTTAAATTATTCAACTTTCAACTTGTAAGGGTGAGTGTGTGTGTGTGTGTGTGTGTGTTATCAGATTCTCATGCATGTAGATACTTTTTCCCTTGTATCTGAAAACTGAGAAGGGATGCTAGTGTTAAGCCTGATGTTTATGTTGAATGATGAAATGTGAGCTGTTGGTACTTGAGGTCTGATATGGCCGCGTTGAGGTAATGAAATCCGAATGGTGGGAGATTGTGTAGCAGATAATATCACCTCGTGGAGATGAAGCTGAAGATTCTGTGACTCAGACATAGGATGGGTATAATCAGCAGAGGTCAGTCAGTAAAGGGCGTTTGCGTTGTGTTCCACTAGTCGAGTGTTTGTCGGTTTAATTATGTTTATACGCGTTTTTTTAATTTGACTCAGAATTTAACTGTGTGCTGTATGTATGATTCTGTGGAAGAATTTTATTTTAGTAACATCGTGATGACAAATGGAGTACTCAAGCGTTTTTATTCAGTACTCAGTTTCAGGGTGTTCATAACAAAAGATTATGCGCCAGTTCATTTGATTATTTCATGGAAGATGTGTGAGTCATACCCATTTCGTCAGTTTTCATGCACTCTTGATTTGCATGAAACATTAACAACATTTTTATAAAGGAAGAAAGTGTTGATCACATTGCCATTTGTCACGTAATTTGTCTCTCGAGGAAGTTTCATTTATTAATAAACCAGAAACAGCGACTAAAAAAAATAGAAACTTTCAGATAGTTAATTAGTAAAAAACAATAAGAAGTTTTGTACAGCGTTTAATGCTCTGTGAAACTCTCAGCCACGTGTCCACGACCGGCCAGCGCTTAGTTGCCCCCCAAATGCGGTCAAGTGTAATGGGTCGGCGGCTGGCTCCGCTAGCGGTGCCAGACGCACGATCCATGGCTTACCTTAACCTTAAATAAAATAAGTACTGAGGCTAGAGGGCTGCGATTTGGTGTTTGATGAATGGAGGGTGGATGATCAACATACCAATTTGCAGCCCTCTAGCTTCTGTAGTTTTTAAGATCTGAGGGCGGACAGAAAAAGAAAAGTAAAAATGGACACCCAAAGACATTTGGTTCACGTGATGCTTGAAGTTAGAGACTGTGATTTCTTTTGTGTGTGTTACCATCACATACTGATGGTGCTTAAACTTCATTCAGTAGTTTTTTTTTTCTTCTTCTTCTTCTTCTTAAGTGAAGGCTGAGGGTATGGGCACTCTGATTAGGACGAAAACATTTCCCCCCCCCACTGGAAAGGTCGATGAGTTTTTATGAAAATATGATAGTGAAAATTGACGTATGGAATGTGTAAATTATTCAGCTTTAAATTTCCATTAACAGTATTAACTGCACACTCAAACATGAAAACCTGGGTGCCTATAGCATCGATAATTGATAGTAGGCGTACATTTTGGAGCGTCATTTTTTCATGACGTGGCAAGGATGGAAACTGAATAATGATGACACGCTTGATTGAAAGTGGCTGGGAAGTAAAATCAAAAGACTGGCGAGGGCTTCTGCATTTATTGTTTTGATGGTCATCGAGGCTTTTATTCATGCTATTTCTTGCGACTTTTCAAAGCGCAAGTGATTGACTGGCGGCTGGTGGGGAGGGCCGTGTTGCATTAATGAAAAGAGAACCGTCTCGCGGTATTTCTAAACATCCGTTCGCTTGGACCCTGACGATGACGACGAAACCCTTCCGTCTTCCTCCTCCACTTTGCTGAATCAGAGAATAAAGGATTGTTTAGAGAGAGAGAGAGAGAGAGAGAGAGAGTTGCATTGTCCCGAAGAGAATGAAGATGAAAGATTACCCAATCACGTGCCTTTATTCACTCCATACGTGTCCCCCTTGTGAGGAGTTCCTAAAAGAGCACGTGGTATGTGGAAATGCTTTTTAGGAGGAGAGAGAGAACGGAGTTGGGCAATAACGTTTCCGAGCCTTTTTTGGGGCAAGGGGAGAACGCCTGTGAGGGCACCAAGGGCATTAGCGTATAGGGTGTGGGACAGTAGTAGTGTAGTGATGGTTTTATTCTTATTTTATCATAGTAGTAGGTGCAGTATTAATAGAGGGAATTACATTACAATGAGTCATAGCAGCAGTGAAAGTAATAGCAAATGCTTGCAGTTGCAAGTAATAGTAATAGCGACGTTGTATAGTTGGTCTTCTTTTTGTTTTATAGTCGCCGTCAGAGCACCCTTATCGAAGAAGCCTCGCTGGCCTTCTGCCGCTGTCATTGTGATGGTACGCCCCTTCCCCAACCCCGCTCCTTATGAGCAGCTGAAAGTGTTTGATGGAGATCATGTACCTTGTAGTAAAACCCTTTTTACCTTCGTTCTATAGTAATACCCTTTTAGCAAAGAAGGGAATTTTGTAGTGCTTCTCAGTGTCTTGAGGTTGGAACGTCGAGTGAAGCGTCGAGTGGAGGAGAATGTGTACTGTAATGCATCATAAGGAAGTCAAAAGTTCTAACGTAAAACCAACGAGTATCCCAAAATATTTTATTGAAAATATTTCGTTATTTATCTGTGTCAACACGCAAAATCTCTGCGTCATGAACTGTACTGCTAGATTTTTTATCGTCCAGGGCTGGTCAGGCTCTAACTACTAGCCCTCGTATAATATGGTCTCGTTTTGGGTCGGTACTTTACGTCTCCAAGGTCGAGACTTGTCGCCTCTGCCATCTTATATTATCGACAGGTTCACCGTAAGGGTGCACAAGTAAAATTAACAAATGCCACAGGAATGATATCATTTGTGATAAACTAATGTTGAAAAGAAATGTCCGCAAAGTTTGCTTGCCTCGTAGGTTACCTATGTTATTGGTTTATTTTTTCTGATGAAAAGAAATGTGTGTGGAATTCTGGCACTAATTGATTTTCGAAGAGATTTGCTCGTGTTTATGTTTCTGTAAAACTGGTGGTCACGGGTTCCGCAGCAAAAGGAACATATGTTGGTCCAGTGTCTTTTTGTAGTCTCGTATTTGAAGAGTCGAGTCTATTGCCACTGTCATTTCTTCATTCTTTCCCTCCTCTTTTTTTTCTGTTCCATTAGGTAAGGATTGGCTACCCAGAGAACGTTCATGTCATTATTGATTTTTTTCTTCATTATTAAATTGGAGGTGGTTGGGCCAAAATGTGGCACACTCATTGCTCTAAACTCTCAAGTTTTACGATGTTATAAAGATATAAAGAGAAATAACTCGTGTTTTGGAATAGGCGATCTGATTTGTGGAGTGCTGTTGTCATGAGAGACCCGATTGTTGTTGTTACTCTGGGGGACTGTTTATATTGTTGCAGTTACGAATCTTGCTGGTGAAGATTTTCCGCTTAGTGGCGGAGTGTTGCTGCACTTTGGACCATTTGGGTCTGATTGGTGGAGTGTTGTTTTACGACGAACCTGATGTTGGAATTTTACTTCAAACGTGACTGATTGATCAGGAGTTGTTGCTCAGAGGGACTGGATTCTTGGAGAGGCGTTGCAATGAGAGACCTGATTCTTGCCGAATTCTTGCAATTAGGAGCCTCATTATTAGGAAATGGTTAAATATGCATGATTGGTGGTGGATTCTACTATTGATGTGTTTGATTGGTGGAGGATTTGCATTGAACGACCTGATTGGTGGGGTTTATTTTGCAAATTTGTTGAATGCTTGTTATCTTCCTTTCTACTGGAGTAGTTTGTTGAATTAAATGTTATAATAATGTAAACCCTTCAAATCAAAACGCTGTATTCTTTGAAAACCTTTAAATGTAGAGACCAGGAACGGGAACGAGCACAGAATTTTGTAAGAACCAGAGATTTATAGTCTGTATAGAATGTTCTCGGAGTACTATATAAAGTGAAGCCTTGTAGTTCAGTTTTCATCCCATGTAAGTACGAGATACAAGGTGATAAATCCTGTTTAGTTGAAAGCAAAACTTTTACACTGTAAAATCTTTTAGAGAAAGTTTTATCGTACATTCTGCAAAGAATACAAGATTTGGAGGTGTTTCAAGTTTGTGTAAATACAGAGATACAAAGAATGTGGTATAGTGGACTTAGCCTCAAACGCAGTCTAACTAGAGTGCGTGCGTTAGAGGGCGTGTTGTATTCTGCAAATAGACTAATCTGTCTTGCAAAATGGGGTACACAGTTAATAACAAAGGATATGGATACATTGTGTAAATTATTTACAGTAGAAATTAAAATGACTGTGGAGATAAAATTAAATATAAGGAAACATTATGCACCTGATAGTAAAATGAGCGGATATTATGTATTGTGAAGGTTGAGATTCGCTTATTAAAGAAAAATAATCTACCGACTAAATTATTGGTGATTTGGTGGACTTAACCACCAAGCAACCAACACAATGTGATATGCCCAAATGCTTCTCGCGTTAACACCAAGATTATTTTTACCAAAAACTTTGTTGCTTAAAGGTTGTTGAACGAAAAGAACAAATAGCATCTGAGCCCTTTTCAGACATCACCCATATTTACAAGTGTAATGCCTGCAGGCTACTCCTACCTTTATCGGCCAGTTTAGTCTGAGAGGTCAGTGTGGACAAGAATTTTGCAGCTTTATACATGTGTATATACTATATATATATATATATATATTATATATATATATATATATATATATATATATATATATATATATTATATCTATATATTATATATCATATATATATATATATATATATATATATATATATATATATATATATATATATATTATATATATATATGCATGCATGCATGCATGCATGCCCGCGCGGGTGTGTGTGTGTGTACAAACAAACAAAAACTTATGGTTGGTCATTCTTATATTGCAAAACAAATGTACTAGCAACAGATTATCGAGGTCTCTTTGCAAGCTGCATGGTGTTCCACTTATTCCTGGAGGCCACCGTAGATTGGAAAAGAAATGTTCACTTAAATGAACTTTTTTCAAATAAATTTCTTCCAATCGTTGGCAATAAAACGAGTGACGCTAGTTCACAGTACTATTAAATTCGTTCACTTTTAGTTAAGAATCTATCGAATCATTCAGAATAGGAGTTTGCTGTGTAGATTACATTGACTGAATTTTATAGAGAACGAGCATATTGGGAAACAGCAAATCTTTACCCACGCGATTAATCCAACCCCCTCCAATAATAGATAAAGTAAAATAAATAAAAGAAAATGCAGTTTTCCCCAAAAGTTGCATTCCTACCTCTCCCAGAATCTAATCACTTCCTGCCAGTCAGGAGGCCTTTAACCTTTTGTCAAGTCTTCGTAAAAATCCACTCTTTTGTTTTTGCGTAACTCTCATAGAAAACAAACTGAACCAAAGAACATGGCGCCCATGTCGGAGGCAATAACAAAATTGCTTTAGGAGGATTGCCAAGACCTGCTTAAGCTTTGGATATCAGGAAGGGAAAAGAATATGCTCTTTCTAGAGATACTAGTTTGTGACTTGAACACCACACACACAACCAGGACACTTAATGTACATTTATGCAGATTTGCCACGGGGAAAAATGAATCGCTGGGAATAAATTCTATGAAATCTGACCGGTTTGACTTCGTTATTTAGATCTTCAAGAGGCCTTAGGCATAGGGATAGCCCTAAAGTGACGGTACAAACGAACATACAGATTGTTGGAAAAAGAATTACGCCTGATAAGTAGTAGAAGACAGACATTGTTTGGCCGATATTCGCATTCGTACTTTAGTATCACCAACCAGGACGAAAATCACATTGTTCTATCGTGCAAAGCTTATGCAGTTTTGATGCTGTTCTATTTTCTTTCCTAATGATATTCCAGTTTCACCATTACGAAAATTGTCACATGACTTATATTGGATTTGATATACACTTCCTTTAGTATTGTTGTAAGAGTTCCCTGTAAGAACTTAATGGTATTATTGTTCGTAAAGGCTACATCATCAACTCCAAAGTTCTTCAGAAACTTGGGAACATCTTGGAAATTATTACTGTTCGGTAATGCAGGCAGACTTTATTGTTCTAAGTACACTTGTTGTTGTCTTAAAAAGCCCTACCTCTTTTTTTCTATAAAGTGTGAATACATTTCTTCCAGTCGTCTGCTCTGTCGTTTTTATAGTATATAATATATAATATATATATATATATATATATATATATATATATCTATATATATATATATATATATATATATTTGTGTGAATCTTACAAAACTAAAGTTGAAATCTGTCAGGATTTATATCTATTTTTTCCATTTTTAATTGTATTTGGGTTTTTAATGTGATATAAATAATAATAATTTGCAGTTGTCAACCTTAATTCAGATTCTGAGAACCCTTCTGCTGCTCCCTTCCACGAGCAAACAAACAAACAAACAAACACACATCTACCCTTTACTCCAGTCACTCAGGGGAACACTGTCATTACCATATAAAGTAACAATATTACGCAGCGCTATGAAGTGGGTAAGGTGATATTCTGAATGGCGAGATACCTTGGTTCCTGTTTTAATGATTTCGGGTCGGGGGTAGGGGTTGGTTGGTTGGGGGAGGTAGGGGGGTATGAATGGCCTGCGAGCACTACCGGAGATGAAGTGGCATTAGAATTTTGAAAAAAAGAACCGTGCTGGGAACGAGGGAGAGAAAATGGGAGATAATAGACAAAGGTAGTAAAGTGAGGTGAAGCATGTTTGAGAGAGAGAGAGAGAGAGAGAGAGAGAAGAGAGACGCGAATGATTGATCAAGGAGATAAGTGTGAGGTGTAAGATGCGCTTACTCTTTTTCTCTCGTAACGTTTACAACAACTTCACCTTTAGTACCACCGACGTCTTTTCCTTCCCCTTCCACCTTCCGTCCTCGTCCTCCTTCCCTCCCCCTTAACCCCCTTCCTCGTCCTCTTCTCTCTCTCTCTCTCTCTGATCAAAAGGCCTCTTCTTCCAGCCCCTTTCCTTCTCTCACTCCTCATCTCTAGTTTTTTCCCTCCCAAGTTTCCTCAAGTAACTCCTTCCTATACCCCTGCACCTCGTCTGCCCTCCCCCTCCCCCTCACCCCCTTCTCCCCCTTCCGTGTCTCGCCACGAACTCCTTACCTCAGTGAGATGTCTCTCTCTTCGTTCTTGTTCTTCATCTGGGTCACATCAAGATAATGCTCTGCACCACGAGGGGAGCAACAGTATTTACATGTGCTCTTACGCGCTTTAAGCGCGTGTACGCTCGCATACTTGCGTAGAGGCGCGTGTGTGTTCCTTGACGTCATATCAGCTGCTTAAAAGAGCCCTTCCACCATCAAGGGGAAGAAACCCTTCCTTCCTGTGGAGTCATGAAAGATCTATGGATATGCGCTGCTTTTATGTGGCGGTGTGTCCACAAGGGTCGGCCTCATCGCCAACCCTAACTCTGGCCTTCTTTTTCCTCTCCTTGCTTTATTATGCTTTATCTTGGTGACTCTCCCCCCCCCCCCCCTCCCCCAAAGGGAGTTTTCCTCTGGTATGATGATTCTTTGAACTTCGTTTGTTTTTATGTATATAGCTACTTCTGCTCGTATTTTCCGTACATTTGAAACTATAAACTTTGGCATCGTTTTGCTGACGATATGACCCTGAAAATCAATTTCTCCAACGGTTATATACGACTAGATTTGTGTTAATTCTGAAGTTGCACTTTATTTCGCTGAATTCAGCATTTTTTTCATTGAAAAACCCTTGCAGCTCCTGCTCAGACGGACGCGCCCAGCATTCAGAATGTATCATCTGCAGAGACGGCCACGCAGAAATGGACCAGTGGGGTATTCATGCAGAAAGTGCCCGAGATAGAAAAGGAAAACCCGACGTATATACACGATGAAGATGAAGATGAAGATGAAGATGATGATGATGATGATGATGATGATGATATGAAGAGATTTTGTGTACGCACATTCATTTTACTTATTTACTTTGGGTAGATATTCATATCTCCTCAGACAAAATGCAATCTTTGAATCTCTCGAGTTACACATTGTAATGTTGCCTTTTCTTGGCCATTAAACTGCATCAGACTTCATATGAGGAAATGTAAATGAACTTCGCCAATGCAATTAGGACAGATAATGATTGCACAGATTTTGATGAAAATGGTCGGGTATATTCGTTTATGAAGTCATCTTCTAACACAAACAGACACTCAAATAGACGAAGAGTGATTTTTTGTGATTGCAGTGATTGAGGGAGCTATTTGCACCTCCGAATGCTCTTGGTTATTTATATTTGTTATTCATTTTTTATATTTTTTGGATACAGGTGAGGTGCAGCTAATGAAGAAAATAGATAACGCTTTAAATGAAACCTCGTGACAAAAGTAAAGGCAGCCCTTTAGAAAGTGAAATTTAAATTCAAAGGTTAAGTTTGATTAAGTAATAGCAATAATAAAACTGTTATTCAGGGTAACAGTGAGAAGAGGAGAGAAAAAGCCGCTAAATTCATTTCTCGGTTGCAGATTTTCCCAGTTGAGAATTTTGGCAGGACCCGCACTGGAGGAGGGAGGCGCCTCTTGGCTCCGCAAATCAATTATTGCCAATGGAGGACCTGCAGAGGATATAGGTATCGAGACCGCCATGCGGGGCGGCCGAGGAAAGGGAGATTGGGTTAGAAAGGAGAGCAGGACTCGGGACCAGATGATTTCCCTCTTCATTTTGCTCTTTAAAGTAAAACTACGAAAAAAAACTAAATGGATTCATAATGATCACGTGGAATATGGATCCAAAGATATGCTTATTTTTTTATGGATAACAACATTTTCAGCATTGGAATGAAACAGCTTTTTATCATGCAGATTTATCGATTTAAGATTAGAATTGATTTGGTGATATGCAGCGTAGTTAATGCAGTGTTAGATTAAGAATAAAGAGAAAATAAAAACCAACCTAGTTTATGCATCGAATTTCACCACAGAATGACAAAAATCCTGTACTTGGTTGTATGCAAACATTAGGCATTTTTGCTACTGCTTATTTCTGCTGAATTATTTGCATAACTTGTCTACTTCATGTACACGTTTACTCAGATATGATGAAAGATTTTACGGATCATCTTCATAGGCGACGATGCTGTAGAATCTACCTACATATTTTTTCATAGTATTGTAACCAGCCATATAAAATAATTGATTAACGTTCTCAGCACACTTTGAAAAGTGGTGATATTTTGCTATGAGAGGAAAGAAAAATCGATAAGGGAGGAGTAGCGTAGAAAATGGAAAGGGATACAACACTGCACGCAAGAAGTGGAATTCGTAAATGTTCAGAAATGTAACCAGAAATAAGTGATCGTCGTCATTAAACCGTCTTTATGAGGGTGAGGAGTATGTTCAAGTTTTCGTTGTGGCTCAGTTTTGATGTTGAATGTAACCTCCCAGTCAGTGACTCAATTGTCCTGCTCTAGTATGCCCGCCGTACTGATTAGAAATATCAGCTCTAATTGTTAACTTGTATGTGACCTCGAAATGAGTAACTGTTCTTTTAACTTGTAAAACATATGAAGCTTTATGGATGCTGTCTGTGCTGTGGAGGGAGTTGGGTCAGCCTCTTGGAATGCAATATATGAAACGAGACACCGGGAGTTTAACATTCCACTTGCTTTTATTGGCGAGGTACCGTCCCATGAAAACTTGTAATGGAATTTATAACCCTGATTGGCGTGGATAAGCGAAAGGATTCTAGAAATCACTCGTGTCCTTGTGATGACTTTGATGACTTTACAAATTGTGTTCAAGTACTTCTTTGCTTGCGGGTAAACCTTGATAGCCTGAACTAGACGGTTGCAAATTGTTCGTCATTAATGTTGGATAACGTTTTTCTATTTTACGGCGATTCAGAGGATCTGCATGAGAGTTAGAATAGAATGCATTGCGAACGCTCACGAAGAGTCGTCGGAGCTGGACTCGTCTGTGTCAGTCTGTCGACTGGTTTTCACAGACAGTGATGGGTGGATTTCAGTTAGATGGTTGTCATTGAAATTTTGTGAATTGGAAGGTTGTGGCCCAAGAAAGAGTTGATTAGACTTTGATATTGATAGGATACTGGATGCTTAAATAGGGTTTTTTTTTTATGTTTAGTTTTCGACAACAATTACTCGTGATAAATAAGAGGTACGATAATATGTCACCCTCTGTATATAGTGAGCCTGAGGTCATCAATTTCAAATTTCAGCTTCAGATAACAATTCCTTGTTGGTGACGGAGGCTCGCCATCCCTGAATGTGCATGCCATGAAATGATAAGACATGGATCTGAAATGAAAGAAGGCAAAGATTTGAAATATAATAAGACATGGATCTGAAATTATATTAAAAATGTATTTAAAGTGAAATAAGACCAAGTTGTGAAATGAAATAAGTCGGATTTGAAATGAAATGAGACAAAGATCTGAAATGTAATAAGACATGGATTTCAAGTAAGACGCGAATTGGAAGTGAAATCATGGATGTGGAATAAGGCATGGAGGTGAAGTGAAATCAGACATGAATCGCACTCTCCGCTACTCCCGCCTGAATGCTTCCGAGCCTTTTTAGTTAGACGTGTCATGGCTGTATGCAGAGCTGTTATTATTATTATTATTACTATTATTATTATTATCTGTCGGCTGTCAGTGTTTTTCTTTTTTATTGACAAGGAGTGGTTGTACGCCTACCGCAAAATACATACACAACCTTTTCAAGAGTCCACTATTTTCTTTGTAATTTATTTGTACTTATTTTTGGTTCAGCGTTTTTTAATATAAAAGAATAAAATAAAAGAAAAATGGTTCTCTGTTTTGTATTTTAGCTCTAATTCAGTCTTTTTATTGTAGTGCAGGACAATGGTTGAGGATGGGAAGTAAGGTTTAACCTAGATTTAGCTGGATGGGTAGCTTCGTGATGGCTTTGCAGGAACTGCATTTTTTAAGTCAAGTCTCTTAATGTTATGCATCTGTGGTGGCAGTTATATTGTGTTCAGAGCCCTTTTTTTAAATTTTTTTATTCAGGAACTTGAAAGGCCACTGTCCAAAATACATGTAGTATTTGCTTTAATATTGACTTCATGTGTCCGTTGTGGAGATGCTGTGAAATTTTGATTTTTGTAAGAGCAATAAAATCACAGTAAAGTTCATTTATTGGAATGTAAAGTTTAGTGTGGCATGGTACTGAAGACATAAGGTTAAAACCGAATCAAAATATGGTTTTCATGCGTTAATCTATTGCCATCTCCCTTTCAACAAATGAAATCCTTTCTTAAAAAAAACTTGTCCGTCTGAATTGCTGCAGAGGAACGTTCCCGTCCTTTGTAAATTCCTCAGTTCCTCAGTATAGCCACATTTGTAGTTTTCTGTAAAAGAAAACTATTGTGATGGCTTTGTCTGTCTGTGCCCGTACTTTTCTGTCCTCCCTCAAATCTTAAAACCTAATTAGGCAAGAGGACTGGAAATTGGCTTGTTGATCATCCACCCTCCAATCATCAAACATACCAAATTGCAGCCCTCTAGCCTTAGTAGTCTTTATTTTATTTAAGGTTAAAGTTAGCCATAACTGTGCGCCTGGTAACTATGTAGGACATGCCACCACAGGACCGTGGTTTAAAGTTTCATGGGCCGCGGCTTATACTGCATTGTACCGAGACCACCGAAAGGTAGACCTATTTTCGGTGGCCCAGATTATACGCTGTACAGAAAACTAGATTGCGCCGAAGAAACTTCGTTGCGTTTTTTACTTGTTCCTTACTTTTATGGCTTTCCTCCTCCTCCTCCTCCTCCTCCTCCTCCTCCTCCTCCTGTCTTCTTTAATAAGAGGACAAGCCCCTGATTGTCTTTCCTCCCCGTGTCCTTTGCTCTTTTATCCTTTTGTCCCACAGCCGGAACAGAATAAATACCCTATTTTTAATTCCGTTCTGTGCAGATGGTGGCACATATATCGCTGGATCCCTTTATGAATATGCTCCCGTGATTTCATGAATTTAAGGCACTTTAACGCGACGGCTTTCACATTTTTCGCTTTTTTAATTTTTTTTCTTTTCTTATTTTTGTAGTGGCGTTCGTCCCTCATTGTTTCTTTCTATGCTGCATAAACGGAATAACTGTGTACCTTGAACGAACCCTTTGCAAAGGTTGAGATTATTTCTCTCTCTCTCTCTCTCTCTCTCTCTCTCTACCTTCATCGTATGAAGTTCAGATGTCGTTGAATTTAATTTCCCTCTTACTTTTTACTCTCTCTTCCATTAAATTCATCTCTGGCACAGCCTCATTGGAGGGTACTTCGATTTCACTCTCGTTTTCCCTGACATCTAACCCTCCCTCCCTCCCTCCTGGTGTGTGTGTTGGGGGGGGGGGGTTGTTTCTTATCCATCCATGACGTTTTCGTCATCTCGTTCTCTTCCCCCCCCCCCTCTCTCTCTGCTCTCTCTGCCCTCCTATTCTCTTATCTGCCCCCTACCGTTTCTCCACTACCTCCTCCTTATACCTACTTCTCCAAAATACACGTTCCTCTCTCTCCTACATCCAGTCTGCGTCCACCACTTGTCCCTCTCCCCCCCCCCCCCCCCCCCCCTCCCCCCTCTCTTCTTCCTCATAACTCTCCGTTTCCTCAGATACCTCCCACTTCTCTCTTCATACTCTCCTCCTCCTCCCGCCCCCCCAGTTTCCCTCACCTCTTCTTCCTCTCTTCATACTCCTCCATGTTCACCCCCATACCCCCCACCCAGATGACGACCCCCTCCCGCAAACCGCCTCCTCCATCCCTCCTTCCTCCTCCTCCACTGGTGATAGGCTTATTCTTGAACTTGGTTTAACTCGGGCATTCGTATGTTCTTCCTTCCTCTCGGCTGCTGTTGCGGCGCCAGTAAAGTAGTACTACATTTCCTGGAAGAAATCTTTTGTTAGTTTCATTTAAGGCATAACTCTCTCTCTCTCTCTCTCTCTCTCTCTCTCTCTCTCTCTCTCTCTCTCTCTCTCTCTCTGGGTTAAATTCATTTTGTCACTACCTTGTTTTCCATGCTGTTCCACATCGTCCAGCCACATCCTCTAACACTGTTGTCCTCCTCCTCCTGAGGGGTCATGTGAGTTGTCTCCTCTGAAATTGGAAGATTTTTGTCCAGTCCTCTTGTGAAAGCAGTTCTGGACGATGATGCTTTGAGCGGTAGAGGCTTCTTGGGTACATATGTTTGTCTGCAAGTGCGTACAAAGATGATGTTGTCCTTGAGCCCAATTTACATCTGTCTCTTCAAAGAAATGTTTGACCTTCATTTCGATGTTTTCCATATGCATAGTTATGACGGCAGTTGGTAAATAGAAGGTTCTTCATTACTTAGACGTAATTAACGGAAATTTGTGACAAGGGTGCTCGCAACGCAGTCATTTTGGATAGTGCTTCCCAAGGTCTAAAGGTATTTGTTAGACCTTGCTGCTCCTTCCCACCCGTTGCCTAACTCGGCAATTCTCTCCTTGCTCTTGTTTTCCTTTGCTCTTTCAAATTCCACCTAAAAATAAACAGGATTTGTTTCTTATGGTGTTAGGTTGAGAAGGACTTTCATTTCCGCCTTCTTTTCCTTGTCCCCTCAGGGCTACTAGCTAGGAAAGGGTATCATCACCGAGGTCCTTCTCCCCTCGCCCTGTGCCCGAAGGAAATATATAATGCAAGTGCTCCTTTCAATGACTTGAGAGTTTCCGTGATGAAACAAAACCAGTCAAAAAGGATACGACTGACCTTCAGAAAGCTGAAATGAATGAGACGTTTTGTATTGGAAGCTCATCTGACAGTTTCCTCAAAATTTGACCTGTTTCACACCGGTCTTCTTGCGTGACACTGGGAGATGAATTTTTTCGTTGCATATATATATATATATATATATAGATATATATATATTTTGTTTCGACGTTAATAAGGACTTTTCAGATCCCCTAAATCATGGTTTAGCGGAGTGTATATATATGTATTTTATGCAGCCCATAAAGCCACCGAAATCGTGAGAGGCTCATCGAACCGAATAAGCAAAGGCCATTCTTGAACTTAATACGGCACGTGAGTGTGACACTTTCCTCCTGATCTTATTTCTGTAGTAGTGCATTCCTCTCCCCTCCCCCCTCTATTTCCATTGGGTTAGCTGGCTCTGTTCTAACTTACCCAAGATTAGGCACGCACAAAATTTTAAATGTCATTTGTGAAATAACGGGGTTTGTACTACAATATACCCGTAGTTACTCTATTGCTCCAGCGAATTTCGGTGAAGAGCAGGAAGAGCTTGTGTTGGCATAAGGCCAACTTGATTTAACAAGAGCAGCGCTCAACTTGAACGAAACTATAATGACGTCGAGTCAGGTCTGGATTATCAGGTTGATTAGATTCACCCAAGAACTTTTCCTGGTTGGCGACGATCAATGTTTTCGTTCCTTCTCTCTCTCTCTCTCTCTCTCTCTCTCTCTCTCTCTCTCTCTCTCTCTCTCTCTTGTATTATGGAGTATCATTTAATGTCTATATTTCTTCCAAGTAAAATATATAGGAGCATTTATCCACCTCCCAGGGAGAGGTAGTGAGAGGACTGATCACAGTTGGTCGTCAGTGGTACCTGGTGTCTATCCTTCCGAGAACGTAGTTGCAGAATTGTTGCTGTTGATGTGTTCGAAACCTGTCCCCCCCCCCCCTTCTCCCTGATAAGGAACCTACCCCCAGAGAGAGAGAAAGAGAGAGAGAGTCGGTGTTTATGTAGCCATGTTAAGCGACTGCTTCTTGTGTCCGTTTTGCCGTTCGCGGATGCCATGGGGACACACACGCACGTCCTGACTTGCTGCTGCAGTGACTATTGTTGCTATCTCTTGAAATTCTCCCGAGTGTATTGCCTCGGAATATCTGTGTCTTCTGTGTGTGTGTGTGTGTGTGTACAGCTCTTTCAGTTAGATACCATCATTGCAAAGCCTTTTAGCTCAGCAGAGTGGTGTCAGGAAAACAAGACTTCAGAGACCATTATTTGCACTCCCCTATTAACTCTGATTAACATTATCGTACTCCAATGAGCAGTTGCTTCAAGAACAAGATACCAGCAGCACGTCGACACTCTTCCTTGTTTGCGTTTACCAATCACCTCTTTCGCCATCGTTCGTGAATAGCGGCAAAATATGCAGATTTACATGAAGGCCGTCTCCATTTTTCAGTCCTCATCGACGCCGCTGCCACCAGCTTTTCGTGTCTCTCTTCATTCAGTCGAGGTCCCTCTTCTTTTGCTCGGGACGCTTCTCAGTCATCCTTATTTCACGTCTGCTTCCTTCCGTCCTTTTCTCGACTCTTCTCTTCCTTCCTTCCTTCCTACCTTCCCTCCCTCTCTCCCTCCCTCCAGTCCTCCTCCCCCATCGACGTGACCTAGGACGGGAAGATGGGTAGGAAAGTGGGAGGCGAGGAGGAGGGATATAACTGAGGATGAGGCAGGTTGAGGTGGGTTGCAGTAGGAAGGGGTTAAAGATAGCCTCCTCCTTTCCCTCCCTCCCTCCTCCTCCTCCTCCTCCTCCTCCTCCCCCTCCCCCTCCCCCCTCCTCCTCCTCCTCCTCCTCCTCCTCATCTTCGGTGGGCTATCCTCCTGGGAACCTGGAGAAGAGGTGGGTGGACTAAGGAAGGAGTGGGGAGGAGAGGAGGAGGAGGAGGAGGTGGAGGAGGGATCCGTGGGGCCAAGGGCCTGTTGGCCAGGCGTCTTTGCAGGCCGTGGGAGCCACCTATTGATTTTACAATTACGCCCCAGCACAAATCTCCACCGAATTGCAGGAGACGGGACTCCACACTCGCACTTACAAACACACACACACACACACACACACATATACTGTGGATCCCTCCCTATCTCATTCTTATTCTCTCTTTGGTAGACAATTTACACTCGTCTCTTTTATATATATATATATATATATATATATATATATATATATATATATATATATATATATATGTATATACTCTGTATGTCCACACATTTATGCTGTTTATAAAGAGGGAAGCTGCGGGTTTGTGTATGCGTTTTCGCTTATAATTCTGAAAAAAAAACTAGGAGAGAGAGAGAGAGAGAGAGAGAGAGAGAGAAGAGAGATGATGAGAGGGAAGAGAAGACGAGAGAGAGAGAGGCATGTTAACCGCGATGACGTGTGCGGTCGTCCATCAACCGACGATATCCAAAAAGTCAGTAATGACGGTAATAGCGTAGGAGTTAAGGCATTAATGTTACTAGCGGGGTGTACTGATGGCAGAGGCGATATTGATTGATAATAAGCATGGCCTCTTTTCTGAGACGTGGAGAGAGAGAGAGAGAGAGAGAGAGAGAGAGAGAGAGAGAGAGAGAGAGAGCCATCACTTTAATATGAGTTCACCCCTTTTTTAGATCACTAATCGCTCTTGATATTGATAATCGTTGTCGTAATGAAGTACCGGCTGACTTTAACTCGCAGAGGGAACCAGTGATTTAATGGCTTTAAGCAAGGTTATAAAAGAGGGGAATATAGTCTCTCTCTCTCTCTCTCTCTCTCTCTCTCTCTCTCTCTCTCTCTCTCTCTCTCTCTCTCTCTCTCGATAAAAGTTTCTCCTGTTAATGATATTAGAAGGGGATTTTCTGACAAAGGCAATTTAAAGCGTTTGTAATTGATAGGATGTTCTTGGATCACTTGCAGCCTTCAAGTAACTACTGGCCCTAATTTACTCAAGTGCCTTGATTTTTCAACTGGCCTTCGCGTGAAGAAGTCAGGTGTAAACGCGATTCAGAAACCTCCACTCAGACATAATTGAATATTGATGCTGATAGACGCTGGTGCTGCTGCCTTGTGTGTGAAAATAACTGCGTGGTCTCCGGGGACTGGAGAAAGGTCCACCGGTAAATGAGTTGGATAGATTTAGGGTAAATTATTTCTCGGTTTAACGTTGACTGAAGATCTAAAATCATTCGAGAGTTACAGCATCCCTTGAAATCTCGGTAGCAGATAAAATGAAACGCTAGAAGACGAATGAGTTATTAATAATGCCTTTATACGACAGTGATCAAGAGAAAGATTATTTAAAGAATAATTCGCCTTCGTCGAAGTCAGACAGAGATCGTTATTCGTCTGGCAGCCTGACCTGGTTTTAGGCTCCGTTATCATTGACTGATTGATTGGAAAGACAGAAAACTGGAGGGGTTGGAAGGCAGAAAGCCTTATTTAATCACACCGCAGATGAGAGAGAGAGAGAGAGAGAGAGAGAGAGAGAGAGAGAGAGAGACCTTACAGACCTTACAGACCTTACATCTTGTTCGGGTTGCCCCAGGTCCCTCAGTGTGAGGCACCTCTAATGTCTACCAGAGAGTTGCTAGTACATCTTCCGGTATATTTTGCATCTTCCAATCTTGGATGGTCTGGGATGCAGTTTAGATATTTGTCGAGCTTATTCTTAAACACATCTACGCTCACTCCTGATATATTCCTCAGATGAGCTGGCAACGCATTGAATAGACGCTGCATTATCGATGCTGGTGCGTAGTGGATTAATGTCCTGTGTGCTTTCCTTATTTTTCCTGGTATAGTTTTGGGCACT
The DNA here is from genome assembly GCF_015104395.2 of Macrobrachium nipponense. Lineage (NCBI taxonomy): Eukaryota > Metazoa > Arthropoda > Malacostraca > Decapoda > Palaemonidae > Macrobrachium > Macrobrachium nipponense. The sequence continues at coordinate 101,393,067 of NC_087206.1, read as the reverse complement.
ATTAATCTACCTCTGCTTGCTCTTTCTGATATTTTTAGTTCCATGATATTTTCTGCTATTCCTTCTATCTGTTTCCATGCCTGAATTATCATGTAGCGTTCTTCTTCCTTTCCTTTCTAGACTATATAATTTTAAGAATTGTAGTCTTTCCCAGTAGTCTAGGTCCTTAACTTCTTCTATTCTAGCTGTAAAGGACCTTTGTACACTCTCTATTTGTGCAATATCCTTTTGATAGTGTGGGTACCATATCATATTGCAATATTCAAGTGGACTGTGGGGGGGGACTACGAACATATGTTTTATAAAGCATAATCATGTGTCAGCTTTTCTTGTTTTGAAGTGCCGTAACAACATTCCCATTTTTGCTTTACATTTTGCCAACAGAGTTGCTATTTGATCATTGCATAACATGTTCCTATTCATCATCACACCAAGGTCTTTAACTGCTTCCTTATTTGTGATGGTCTCATTATTAGGTCCCTTATATGCATATAGCTTTCTTTCTCTGTCTCCATAATTTATGATTCAAATTTATCAGAGTTAAATACCATCCTATTTACCTCTGCCCAATCATATACTTTGTTAAGGTCTCTTTGTAGAGCGTTCCTATCTTCATCACAAGTAATTTCTCTACTTATTCTTGTGTCATCTGCGAAACTACTCACTACCGAATCCTTCACATTATTGTCTATGTCTTCAATCATAATAACAAACAGTATTGCAGCTAACACCGTACCTTGCGGCACACCGGATATTACCTTGACTTCATCCGATTTCTCGTCGTTTGCAATAACTATCTGTTTTCTGTTGTGTAAAAATTCTTTTAACCATCTTCCTACTTTATCCACGATATTGTGTTTTCTAATTTTCTTCGCTAATATATTATGGTCTACTTTATCAAAAGCTTTTGCAAAGTCTAAATAAACCACATCTGTTTCATTTCCGCTTTTCATATTTTTGAATATGTTCTCACGGTGGACTAACAGTTGGGTTTGTGTACTTTTTCCGGGTACGAAACCATGTTGTCCTTTATTAAACAAATTATTTTTTATTAAATGTTTCATAATATTTTTCTTCATTACCCTTTCATACACTTTCATAATATGTGATGTTAGACTCACAGGCCTATAATTACTTGCCTCTAGTCTTGATCCACTTTTGAAAGTAGGGGTAATATATGCTAATTGTGCTCATCATAAATCTTGCCTGTATCTACACTTTGTCTTAATAATATTGCAAGTGGCTTTGCGATAGAATGAACTACTTTCTTTAACAAAATAGCAGGAATTCCATCAGGCCCTGCAGCAGCTCCATTTTTAATTTCATTAATAGCCTGCACAATATCAGCTTCATTAATATCTATGTCAGCTAAATATTCACTATTTTCATCCCTTACTTCTATATCATTATCTTCATTATCTATTCTAGGGGTGAATTCTCTATTTATCGTTCTGCCAGTATGTGCAAATTCCTTTTTTCATTCGTTAATCTCCCTTCAATTCTCAGAGGGCTATTCTATTCTTCTTTTATTCATCTTCTTCGCATATGAGTATAATAGCTTGGGGTTTTGCTTGATATTTAATAGGGTTTTTTCTTCCAAGTCCCGTTTTCATTTTCTTTTGATTGTATAATCTTTTGTTCTGCATTTTCTATCTTACTTTTTAGTTTCTATAACTTTCCATGCATTTTTTTCTTTTGCAAGACCTTTTTTCCACTTTCTGATTTTCTGGAACAAGATCCTTCTGTCTCTTGGTATGCATGAATGATGTTTACTTTTCTTCTTCGGTATATATTTTTCCACTATTTTCTCCAATATTTTATATAATATCTCCGTATTTACCCTTATGTCATCACTACTACGAAAATGTTATCCCAATCATTGTTTAATTCTTCATTAATTTCTGACCATTTTATATATTTTTACTGTAGAAGTTGTTTTTTCCATATCCTTCCACTTTTTCATTTCTTGCTTATCTTCTATTTTCACTTGCTTTGGAATGAACTGTTAATTCTATGACATTATGGTCTGAAATATTCGCATTATAAACTATTATTTCTTTAACATAATTCATCTCGTTCACAAATACTAGGTCTAAAGTATTTTCCTTTCTTGTTGGCAGGTGATTTATTTGTTGAATGTTGTATTCTAGTAGCATATCTAATAGCTTTTCAAATTGCCTCTTATCTTCTGCACTACTATTACTCTCTTTTTTATATGTATAAGTACAACCACAATCTAGTATTCGTTCTTCCATTCTACGAAAGGAAAGTGAAGTCACCAGATAGGAGAATAGTCCAGTCCTTGTGATTTCTACATATATCATCCAATTTTTCAATTATTAAGTCAAACTCTTTAGTATTAGGAGGTCTATATATTACTATGTCATCATAATTTTTCAGATTCAAATTCTACCGCTATTAGTTCACATTCTGAGTTACTATATTTCTCATATATTTTTCCTTGTTTTTTGTCTTTCCCATATATTGCGGTTCCCCCTTGATTCCTATTTTTTCTATCTGATCTATAAGTTTGGAACCCTTTTATTTGATCATCATTCCCAGTCTCTTGGGAATACCAGGTTTCACTTATAT
>NC_087206.1:101345475-101387975 GCF_015104395.2 Macrobrachium nipponense | reverse complement strand
GATCCTTATTGTTACTCCTGAGTAGTACCAAGTTTGAGTGTTAATTACGAAGACCACTTCACGTTAAGTTAGGAATTTAATGTTTACAACGTGTACGTGGGGGGAAATCTTGCACGTGTCCCGAGTAAGCTGGAGGTTGGATCATGCCTTGTTTATCCTTGGTTGTATTAATACTGGATCCCTCGGTCTGGGCTTTCTCCTCAAATTTCATCTTTAGAAAGTTACTAATTATTTGGATCTTTGTGTATTAAGGCATGTTGTACATTATGAATAATGGAACGATAATATCTGTGACCATATTTGATGGCCGTGTTTGCGGGCTTTGTCCTTTTTCTGTCGTTCTATTAGCAGCCCTCAGTGAAATGGATCTTATTAACATTTTCTCAGAAAATGTCATCCTGGGATTCCCTACAGGAATCCTCGATGGATCTGAAATGACTGACGATGATATGTTTTCATAAAATCCGCTGAGACTGAGGAAGAGAAAATGATGATGACAGTCATCGGCTACATGAATAATGATGACAATTCCAACCATGTTTATGTGGCTTGTATAATCTCTCTTTCTGCATTTCCCTCTACCTTCTCTTACTTCCTAATGAACACCATAATATTCTTTGGAAGCCTGAATTTCAAGTCAATTAACCCTTTGGTGGCCTTGTCCTATAAGAATAGTGTTCATCTTTTGAATATAATAATAATAATAATAATAATAATAATAATAATAATAATAATAATAACAATAATAATAATAATAATAGAGGAAAAACTAGAGGCCGAAGTAGCTCCAGGACTCATGCAGAAGAGTGTGATCCTAGAAACGGCGCACATAGTAAGATAAGCGATGGACTCCTAAGGAGGCAGGATGCAACCCGGAACCCCACACTATAAATACCACCCAGTCGAATTGGAGGACTGTGATAAAAAAAAGAAATAATAATAATAATAATAATAAAATAATAATAATAATAATAATAATAATAATAATAATAATAATAATAGGCCTCAACATTTGAGTTTAGTCATTCAGGATTCCTAGTGAGGTGAGTGAGTGTGCGAACATCCTATAACTCAAAAGGGGAAATTGATTGGAAAAGGTTTGATAACCCCAGCGCTAATATATAGAGCTTAGATGTGTAGGTTATTGGGGTGTCCCGGCTTCTTTGGAAGGTCAAGGCATAAGTCATCGTATTATACTTACTTTGGTATACTTTGTTTTTTTAATGTCATGTTTAATGTTGGGCCCTTACACCAGTCTTCAGTTTGAAAGCAGTTGGTATTAAACTGTGTAAGTATTAAGAAATTCTGTAAATGGCACGTGGAATGTATAAATATGATGTATGGAGAAATAATTAACACAAAATCACTTGTATAATAGAAATAAGAAATAGGTTTTGATGAAATTATAATCAGCAACAACGACTATAAAAGCTACAACAATAATAATGGTAATAAACATGGCTGATTTTATATATATATATATATATATATATATATATATATATATATATATATATATAAGTGCGTTACAGCAGTGTGTAGTAGATAGAGGGTCTAGTAGATATGAATACTTTTAATAATAATAATAATAGGTTTAGATGATGAATGATAATAATATAATAATAAGAATAATAATAATAGTAGGTTTAGATGAATGATAATAATATTAATAATAATCATAATAATAATAATAAGAACCGCGGGCGTTTGCAACTAATGACTCAAAAATGGTTGCGGACAATAAAAGCAAGATAGATGTAAATGGGAACTGAACCATTTACATTTTATTGCTCCAGCGAACAATTAATAGCGTGTTGAAGCTCCGTTATCATGTAGGCAAATTAAATTAATAGTTATTTGTTTTTTGGTGAGTAATGGAATAAGTCATGAATAATACATGAAACGCCATTTGGCACCGCACACGACTTTCATAAGTGGGGAACCAGCGCAGACATCGGCAACCCTGGGCAGCAGCAACATTCCTAACCATCACTTTCGTCCATAGTTTTGATTTAATTGGTGCACTGGGTAAAACGTAATTTTGGAATTCGCTCTCTGCTTCTGTGTTCCTTGTTTTAAACTCTTCCGTCCCACTTTTTTTTTCTTGGACATTCCACTGAGGGGTTAGAGATGTGTATTACTGGTGATAGAAGTTCACTCTCGACGTGGTTCGGACGTTGGTCCCGTTGCTGAATAACCACTGGTTCCATGCAACGTAAAAACACCATACAAACAAACAAAATACAATCTTCTTGCCCTTATTGTCTTGCGTCCTTGGGGCTTGGACTGGATAAAGACTTTGGGTTGCCAGTCCTATCAGACTATAATGATAAATCAGAAAAATAGTTCCCTCTATCAAAGGACTAAATAATTCGCCTAACCGGTAGATATTCGGTTTATCATTTTTCACTTGGCTTAGGCCTCTCGGTGCTGAGGGAATGACGGTGATCGATTGAATGAGTCATAGAGACAGATTCAAACTTTTACAAACAGTGACCAAGTATTTGAATGGAGGAGCTACGCTGTTTTGAAGCGCATCAACTTATTCATCCATCAGGTCTCGCTATCTCTCGATACATCCTTTTATTTTCTGATAATGAATGTACGTTATATTAACATTTATTGATAAAATGTAAATTCTCTCTCTCTCTCTCTCTCTCTCTCTCTCTCTCTCTCTCTCTCTCTCTCTCTTAATAACATAAAACGATCCTAAGATTTGGAAATGAAATAGACTGAAATTGAAGACAAAAGTAAGATTATACGCGTCTAGCATGATCAGTTATGTGATACGGACGTGAACTATGAAACTGTTTTATAAAAGATATGGGTGACATGAGAATAACGCATTGAGAAGAATCTTGAAGAGTCAGGTGGCGGATAAGAGTGAAAACGGTACTTAAGGAGATATCACGCAAGTTCCATATGTGGTAGATGAAATAATAGGGCCAGGAAAACGGAGGTCCCTTGGACACGTCCTTTCCACCCAGGCGCCAGGGGAGAATATGACGTGATAAGAGTCAGCTGGGTTCGCAAAGGTGCAGACGTAAGTGTTGGAAGAACCAGACGGAAATTATGAGAGGGGGAGTAGGAGATGAAAGGGGGTTGGGGGAGGGGGAGGGGTTCGTTGAAGTAAAAGCAAATGAAAGACAAGAATAAAAAATTACTCTCATTAGCATGAGTCTCAAAATGTTCGGTTCCCCTGTACAGTTTTGTCTTTAAATATATGTACATGTACGTAACAGTCAATTTGTTCCTCCAAAGACAAGAGTGTCGGCGTTAGAGGCGATGATGATACTGTGGATTATACCCAGATTGAAATTTTAAAAGAACGGGGGAGGGGGTTCGATTAATTGCGAAAAAAAGAATCTTTTATTTATTGCAGGTATCGGAAATTATATTTTTAAATCGTAAAAGTTAGAATATATTTGTCTTCATGAAATTTCATTTACAGCTGATTGAATAGTCGTAGCATCAACAACAGCAATATCTTTCAGCTATAAATTTTGATGTTGACAGTCTAATGACCTTAATTGAATTAAAGTATATCGTTGTAAATAACTGTTGTATCTGGGGAATTATTCAGGAATTCGAAAGTGTGTTCTCTCTGAAAACTTAGTCATGCTGGGATTAGTCCCTTTCGTCGTTACTTAAGTCTTTGGTCCTATTCTGCTGATTATGTCTTCATTGATTCGTTTGTTCTTCTCTTTCTTGTCTTTCGCTTTTCACATTTGTATTTTCTATTTAGGAATGCTTGCTTTGCAATTTCAATGTCTTTGCTCTATTTTTGAATGTGTGTGCAATGGGCAAATAATAACATGATAAGGAAAATAGCGCGTATATACTTTTGACAGATATCAGATAAAAACGTTCGAATTATGCCTCCCGAATGACGAGGTCTGAAATGGACGAGAAATTCCCAATTTCCTCTCCCCTGTTCAGCCCTTCTAACATAGTGCTCCTGGTGTTAAACCAACACAGTTCTGTCGGTCATTAACCTTATCAGAGAATTTATTTTGTTGAACATGTAAGGGAACTGCTCCCGCTCTTTGTTTGCATGGCAAACAAATGTACTCGGGTGTTCGTTTGCACGAAAAAGTATTGGAAATTGAGGCCACACGGCGACTGCTTTTCCCCGTCCTGGGCAGAGCTGAAGGGACCGATGGCAGACTTCGTGAAGGCTCAGGCGCTTTGATGTCAAGACTGGACATCGGGTTCTAGAACGTCGTTTAGTTTTTCGAGGTAACGTTGAGAATGTGAGAAAGTCCTTATGTGTATGTAACCACAGTAGTTGCAGATGTCTGTGATTCATAGAGTCATTTCCTCATCTTCTGAAAGGGGCCAGGCAGTAGTAGAGGAAAACTCTCGAGGATTTTCCCCCCTCTAGTTGTACTGCATCGTTTCGTTATATTTCTTGTTTAATTTCATGAGGCTAAAGTCCAAGAGGTTTAGAGTTTTTGTAACAGAAGTCAAGTTGAAAAGGTGAAGTGCTCAAACTATAGGACATTGATTGCCTTCCTTAGATGTTCAAAGCAAAGGGAAACTGATTTATAAGTACAACAGCAAAAAGAAACCAAGAAGTTAACGGTTTTTAATCATGGAGTTTGAGTGGATGGCCAGGTGCTGACACCACAGGGTAGGGTTTCTCAACCTGAACTTTTAAAGAGTTTTGTCGCTCAGTTCCAAGGGTTACGTCAGTGGCTTACAAGAAGTTAGTCTGCGGAGAAAAGAGGGAGAAGAAGATTATCCTCATCATGTCAGTGATTTACTGACTATATTTAAGGATATCCCTCAAAATTAAGAATGTTCTTAACCTGGAAAGCGATGGATGTCAAAGCTAAGTAACACGGCTCTGCCTCACTTTAAAGAAGAAGAAATGAAAGGGAGTTTGGGTAAAAGTAAATAAAGCTTTGCACCTCATAGTGTAGTGTGCCCGCAACTGTGTTTGTGGAGTGAGCGCCTAAGAACCAGGAACCAGGAACTGACGGTACAATCATTCCAATTCAAGCCAGCTGGTATGGTCCATTTGAATATTTATACTGAGGTAGGCTTTTATTTTATTACTATTCGAAATATCAGGCCGTCAAAAGTATAATGTGGAAAAATTCTGCAGAAGGCCATTGCACTACATGCCTATATGGTGTGTCAAGATTTCAGCAGAAATCCTTCCCCACAAAGGAGAGGCGTCTTTTCACAAACAGTTCGTTCCAATAAAATCACTTTAGATTCTGTGGAGGTAGAGAAAAGTACGTTTTAAACATTTCTTTTTGCAGTCATTGGGGGTAGCGTACAATGTGTGATGTTATGGAAATTGAAACTGACATTAATATTATTCTTGTTATAATTCAAAGTGGTACTAATTTAGTAAGGCATTCTCATAGTGAGCAGATGTATACCGGTTCATAAGCAGAGAAATCAAGGAGTAAATTTGGGGCCAAGAGCGGAGTGATTTGAAGTACCTTAACCAATAGCCAGCGCCTCCAGGAAAAATCAAACGGAGAAGGGCTGTGAAGAAATGGTTTGTGTTTAGCGGAAGGACTTTTTTCTAAACTGTAACTTACAGGGTTTGGGTCTTTATGCTTTTGAGTGTTTTTGGTTACTTCGATTTCCCTTGAACAGCTTTCGGTTAAGACTGGACAAGCAAGGACACTACTAAGAGATTCAGGGCCTCTGTAACACGGTTTTTTCGCAATAACTTTTTATCTATGCATTTCTTAAATATAACGCTTATTCAGAATACATATTATATCTACACATAAATTTTGACTGTATTCTGCATTACGTAGGTTGAATAAATTTGGTACTTACAATGTAAAAGCGACTTTTTTTTGAAGACGGGCCAACTTACTCAGAGAAAAGGTTTCGAACGCACTCGTTACGTAACTTATGACAGCATTTCTTCCCTCTTTCTCGATGGATGATTGGCTATACGTAACAAAGGCTATACCTCTGGCAACAATGACATACAAATTTAAATACAAGCAAAGCAGTACACCTTTATGAACTCTGGAACCTCTTCACTGATAATTGTCATAATGAACAAACCAACAAAATATGTTAATAAATACAAAAACACTTCGATTATTAGTGTAACTCCCAAAATAGGTTTCCTAAGAAATTACAGTCTACTTTATAGGTCACAATCAGATTGACAAGATGTAGGGAATAATTGGTAATTTTCAAAAACATAGTAGACAAGCTTGATTTGATAACTGCTATATCCAATGTCAAGCAATTTCTATTTATTGGCTATCTACCTATTTACTGAAAAAAAAAAATAGCCGGTACCGTATATTGGCTTTAAACCTTCACCAATAATTATCGTCAGAATGATGACTTCATGAGGCTAGACCCACTTTCGCCTCGTTATAATTCAGGATAACACTGAAGGCTACCATGGGCATTGTTGGATTAGAAAATTTAACTTCTGGCTATAAAAACTAATTTCTCGAGTAGTTGTAAGAAGTGCTAAATGATCCTCAAGGATCCCAGCAGTTGGCCTAAACGTTTAATTCATGTATATTACTGCTATACTGTTGCGGCACTACTGCTATAGTAGTATTACTACGCTAGCACTGATACCCCACCCACATCTATGTATTGTTCCGCCATTCATAAAGTCTTTGGGTTTCAGAACCGATGGAGTTTCTGTCTGGTGGATGGGCGGGGCAACATTTCGTCAAAGGTGTTTGTTTACCTTGCTTACGTAATGAATGTTTTTCGACTCTTGGCTCGTAATCATTGGCCATGGCGTCGGCTAGATAATTTTTACTCTATAAAAATTAAAACTATCGGGTTTAGGTTATTGATAATGCTGACAAAATTTATGTGTGGTTGTAAAATATACATATGTCAACTTTCAGCTACATCCGATGCTTTGACAAGGAGCAAAATCCAAAAAACCGTGTTACAGAGACCCTGAATCTCATAGTAGGCTTTTAAACTACTTAAGCTCCTCAGGCAAGTTACATTCGCATAATCATTTTTGTATGTATGTATGTATGTATGTATATATATTATAAGAACAGGGACATAATGAATGAATATCTAAACCATGAAAAATAGAAAAAATCATCAAGTTTATACCATTATATAATGCTTACATTAGTGTTGTAAGTTTATTGATAACAAAATATCCCATAGTTGCTATTTTTGAAGAAGATGAATTGAATCGTACTTGTGGTAGTGAGTGAATGACTAGAGTGGGCTGATTTGAAAGTTGAAAGAACATCCCCAGAAGAGAGGGGAAAAGTGTCCCCTGAATTGTAGCTATGGAAGACTTCGAAACCTGCAGCTTCGCTTGTTTGGGTAAATAGAACAGATCCAGTGAGCCTACTTGAGTTAGAATGGTGCCAATAGTGCGAAATGAGGCAAGAATAGAGATAAATCAAAATCCGCGGCATCGCGCCTTTTCTTTTCATGGCCACTGAGGCTCTTCTTGATGATGAAATTTAAAAAAACTCTGTACAGAGAAGATAAGTCTTGTAGTTGGTGAGTAACATGGCCTTGCTTTCTTCCTTTTCAATGACCTAAGAGTAATCCATAACGGAGAACTGTCGTCTGATTATCCCCCAAATTAATATTTCCTTGTGAAGAGGTTATGATGTGACCAGAATGAAGGTCTTTTTAAAAAGCAGCAGAATGTGCAGATTCTGACTGGCTACTCAATTCGCCCATGTCTCTCTTCTTCTTTCCTACCGTTATCCCTACACTAAGGGGTTGGTTGCCTGATGCCCCTTTCCTTACAACATCAGGCGGCCTGTTTTATTATTTGGCAAAGGGGTTTTCACGACCTCATGCCCTTGCTGGCATCAACCAGTATTGGCGGTGGGCCTGGCTTTTGACTAAAAAGTCCACCTGCAAGGCAGCAGTTTCCACAGTTATTGGCGGTGGACCTAGCCTTTTACTTAAAAAGTAAGACTGAAAGGCAGCAGCTGTCCTTTTAGTCGCCTTTTACGACACGCAGGACGTACGGTATAGTATTCTTACACCCTTACCACAGGGTGGGACTAAATGTCTCTCATACGGTAGTAAATGTCCAGTGTTTTCGCATGCAATACCATACCGGCTGTTCACGTTGCCAGAGTTCGTGCTGGCACAAGACCAGTTTAGTTGAACTACCAAACGAGGAAAAATGTCTGTTGTTGAGCTTCAACTTGGGAAGTCTATGATTTAAAAAAAAAAAATGCAATTACCGTTTCTCATAGAGTTGCCGACTTCACTGCGAACGTTTAGTCCACAAGAAATATTAGGTAGTGCAGTTCAAATCATCAACTGCAGTTCTTGTAGCTATCGGTGACATTTAACCGCAGTTTGCAAGTTGTGTTCAAGAATAGAAATCTATCTTTGGATTTATGCCCCGATTTATTTGTTAACCAGATGTTCCTGTAATGTATGATATACACGTGTCATTGTGGCCAGAGAAAATTGGGCTCTCTTGTACAGTGATGAAATTTCCTCGTCTTTATGTTAACTGCGAGTAGACCGTTTCCTCCCTGAACAAAAACTGGGAAGAAAGAGCGGTACTCGTATTGTTGTTCTGGTGGGTGATCACTACACGTCACTTGAGATTCAATTTATTATATTTTAAATAAATATTTGTAAACTTTCAGAGTTCCATTTTCTATATGAGGAAATGCTTAACGTTTTCGTTTTCTCTAGAATTGTATGGAAATGGTTTGATAATTAATCTGGAAGCGAACCAAAAATAGAACCATTGGGAATACAATACAGTGTTTGTAGAGGTAAATTGTATAATTGTATAATTTTCGTGCCCAGCCAGTCGTTAATATGCTGTTAAACCGAATATTGTCATCATCAGGCGGTCTTGTTTTCAATGGAACCTCGCCAGATCAGGTTGAATAATCTAATCTCGCCGCTGAAATCATCGTGATTGTTACCAACGTCGTCCTTTCGAATTTTAGAAGTGGAACAACTCCGAACGAGTTCGTTGTATCCCCTCCCTAATTAACTTACCCCCTCCTTTCACCCCCCCCCCCCAACCCTTTCATTTGGAAAGAAGAGTAGAGAAGGATAGGGAAGGGGGAGGAAGTTGGCGATGGAGAAGGAGGAGGAAGAAGAGGAGAGAAGAAAAGGGGGTTGGGGAGAAAGGAGGAGGGTCCTGTTGTGCGGCCCTTTTGGAAGTCTGTCGAGCGGCGACTATTGACTTGAGTTTTTCTTCTTAAAGGGGTGAGAACACCTTACTGGATGAAGCCGACAGGCAAGTTTCTACTGTGCTATTAAGCTCCGCTTCAAGCTCCTCTTTGCTCGTCGAAAACGCCTACAGAGCTACGCGCCCTGGGCTTTTTTCCCTTCTGGATAAATACCATTTTGTAATTTATATATATATATATATATATATATATATATATATATATATATATATATATACTATACATATACAATCGCGAGTAGATACACGTGACTTCATCAAATAAGCGAATACCACAGAAAAATGATAGGCAGAAATTCAAGCGCTGTCGTCTTTACTAAGACATTTTCAAGTATAGACGAAAGCGCTTGGATTTCTACCTATCATTTTCCTGTGGTATTCGCTTGTTTATATATATATATATATATATATATATATATATATTTATATATATATATATCTATATATATATATATATATATATATAATATATAAATAATATTAAGCCTTGAATCTAGATTGGAAATGAATGAAGCTGTCCTTTCCTTCCGTGGTGAGATTCCAACTCGCGCTTTGTAGCAAGAATGTGGTACCACTTAGCCAACTTACTCGCAGCAAAGAGCCTAAGTATTACCTCAGTACTCCACTATTATTACCTTGCGTTGGTTCGAGTTCAAAATTTTCCATGCGGCCTTGTGTGGTAGCCGTGCCCTTTAAAAATGCATGTGAACCTAGTGAGAGTAACATATTCCAATATATGTATGTATGTATGTATGTATATATTTATAGAGAGAGAGAGAGAGAGAGAGAGAGAGAGAGAGAGAGAGAGAGAGAGAGAGAGAGCTAAGGCCGATGGAAGGCACACGAACAATCTACAGCATTTATTGTGGCCGACGGATTTTCAAGGCTGCATATGATTTTGTTTAGTGAAAAGGAAGGTCACTACATAAAATTGTAAAGATGAAATTACATTTCTTAAAAAGCGACTAAACATAAAAAGGGAGAACTGGTGGGAAGTGAACAGAACAGCTGAAAAATCACAGTTTACTTCCCACCAGTTTTACCTTTTTATGTTTAGTTACTATTTTTTACCATGTACTGGCTAGGTTTGTTTCAAGTTTTTTTTTTTAAGTAATGTATTTTCATCTTTATAATGTTATGTAGTGACGCTCCTTTTTATTTAAAAAAATTATATGTGCTGCCCTTGGTCTTCGTATATTGGACTTCTGCCTTCATCATCGTTGTATATATATATATATATATATTTAATATATATAGTATATATATATCTATATATGTGTGTATATATATATATATAATATATAGATATATATATATATATATATATATATATATATATATATATATATATGATATATATATATATACTATGCATTATATATTATATATAATAATATATATATATATATATATAATATATATATATATAATATGTATTACAGCACACACACAGTCTTGTTTGTCTGTGTTTTCCCGTCTGCTAAGTTTGTGTACCCTCTTCATATAAGCTTGTTTATTTTTGTATATGTCACTGTTTATAACAAGGTTTGATGCTTCCTTTCAAAGTAGAGTCGCTTTGTTTTGACGAGAAACGTCCTCCCCAGACTGTTCATCAAAAACTTCTGGACTATATTTGACCTTGACCGTGAATAGAGATTGTTTTGACCTCTTTCATCATGATTTTATTGCCTCGATCTTCGCTAAGTATGACACGAGGTCCTAATTGATTGGTGCTGTTAGTATTCATTATATGGCTGGGTAGAGCCAACATATTCGGAATACCTGAAGGAGGGTGACACTTGAAATTGCCGTACCTACTGTTAAGTCTAGACATGGCGAAAGTGGTGTCGTTTGGAATCCATTCAGAGTTTTGTGTTCATTTGATACCTTGAGAGAAGAAAGCGCTACGTTTATTTTCAGTTGACGAGTGACGACTCGTGTCAGAGCCGCGACCAGGGAAGAAACACCAAGTCTGGTCATGACTTAAAAGGGTGGTGACTTGCAAATGTCCTACGCCATTAGCTCATCAGCTCTCATGACCTTCTAAAGGAGCCTGGTGCTTGCAACTTATCCCATAAACCAAGTCTTAGAACAAAGTCGTAACACCTGACTTAGGACCGGATTAAAGATGAGGATTGAACGCACGACCATTGCCCCTCGTAGTAAAAGATCCAAAAGCTGCTGAAACCAGCAAAAGACCCTAAAAATACCATATGAGCGGCAGTGGGTCATGTCTTTATTGTTTCTTTCCCTCAGCTGAGGGGGTGAAAATATTTGGGACCCTCTGCCAGGTCGTTGTTTCTAAGCTAACTTCTTGAGAGTAGTGCACCTAAATCTGTTTGTCATGTTACATGATTTTTGACGAACGTCCCGTTTTTATTCGGTTAGGGTAATGCATCAACATCATCACGACATCCAACGCCTATGTATAAACTAACGCGAGTCATGTCTTCTTTGCTCTCCACCTTCCTTCTCATAATTCCCATCAAAGTAGATATATATACACTAATGCTGAGTTAACCTTAGCATGAAAATGGTTCCGTCCTAGCCTGTCGTACTCCGTGTAAATGGGTGAGAGTACCCATGGCGGTATGGGATGGGTTACCTATCTCAATCCTAGACTTGCTGAAGAGCGAAAGGCCCTATACCTTTCTGACGCCATTACCTCGAAAAGCGAAAAGTCGTATTGAGAAAGAACGGTGTGAATGTAGCTCAGTTGTAATGCCCGTGGTTTGATTCCCGAGATGTATAGTACTAGTATTGCACCAGCCCCGGTTTTTTTTTTCCATACACCTAGTTTAGGCTAATTAAGGTTAGTTCAAATGTGTATCCTTAAGGTAATTTGGGTGTGGGAAACATAATGAGATTATTTTCAAGAAGATTCTGTGATTAGTTTTGAAGATATGGCGACCCTGTACTCGGTTATATTTCGGGAATATGCTTCCTGGCCTGTTTCCCCATTAGTCTATTCGGCTCTAAGTTGGCACAGCCATCATCTGGGGTCAAGGGAAGAGGACTTGGAACTTAGCAGTCTCATCTCTGGGGAATTACCGGAAAGCTCAAACTCTTTTAGCCACCACTTTTTTATCTAAATAGGAAAATGCTTATACGTATGTATGTATATATACTCGTGTCTTTGTGAATGTAACTAACGTTTCGTATTTATACCTTTAACAATGAAATAATGATATTCACTCATTATGATAGCTCTCCCTTTGCATTCTTTGTGTATTCAACTTATTTTCCAAATAAATTTTACCTGTATTACTTCATAAAGATAAAAATGGTTTCAAACTGACCAACTCTTCCGCCACTGCTTTGTATCGATTCTGAAACTGATGGATTGTAAAGGCACTTATTCTCTTTCTCTCCCGCTTTCTCGACTGTGTTGTTATTCAGACTGACCGCCCCTCTCTCTCTTCTCTCTCTCTCTCTCTCTCTCTTCTCTCTCTGGGTGTGCGTATTCAACTTGTGTCATCATCAGGCCTTCCCAATATATTGCTACACTTTTGAATTAATTAAATGTCACCAAAATGAATCTCTATTTTCCCCCATCCACTGTCGGCGACCAACTTTCCCTTCCTCCGAAGCCTTCTCTCTTCCCGCAGCGAGCGACTGCAAAGAGCCGAATTACATCGGTTTCTGGTGGGGAGGGGGGAGAGGAGGGGGAGGGGGGGGGAGGCGGTCACGGCCGAAAGTTACATTGATTCGTCAGTAAGAGCCATCGTCTGTTTCCTTTGGCGCATTCCGATGGGCCTTCTTGGTCAAGGGGTCAGGATAGCTTTGTCTTACCACCAGTCTTTGAGTTATTGCGTGTGAATATTGCATGAAAACCAGTGCATGCTCTCTCTCTCTCTCTCTCTATCTCTCTCTCTCTCTCTCTATATATATATATATATATATATATATATATATATATATATATATACGTATATATGTGTGTGTGTTGATTGATCAATAGATAATAACATTTTCAGCAGTTCCCGGTTAGTTAATTTTAGAGTTGTTATAATTTTTTTTCTTCTTCTGGGCTTGCCTTCCTTCAGTTGGTAATGCCGAAAATTGCCGTATGTTTAAACATTTTAGCCGTCATAAAATCAGAAAAGCTGTTTTGCGAGCCATTCAGGCATCTGTAAGTGTTAATTTCAAGGATTGACAAGTGTTTGTTGAGCATTACATGAGGAATGAAAAGCACAGTATTATCGATTTGAAAAGGGACTGATCATTGATGCTGATACACAGGAGAGGAAGACAGAGTAGGTATCAGTTTTGTAGTAGATTTGTCTTCTCTGTTTGGGATTGGAGTTAGTAAACTTCAAAAACTTCAGTACTTTTTAGCTAGATTATTATAATGATTTTTTGCTGTCATCTATAATAATAATATATATATATATATATATATATATATATATATATATATATATATATATATGTCAAGTATTATCGATTTGAAAAGGGATTGATCATTGATGATGATACACAGGAGAGGAAGACAGAGTAGGTAGCAGTTTTGTAGAGTTTTTCTTCTCTGTTTGTGGATTGGAGTTAGTAAACTTCAAACTTCAGTACTTTTTGGCTAGATTATTATAATGATTTTTTGCTGTCATATATATAATATATATATATATATATTATATATATATATATATATATATATATATATATATATTATATATCACATCACCATGATTCATATAGATCACTCGAGCTACAAATGTCCTTTAATATCTAATTCGCTCTACCTCGGAATTGATATATTTTCATATATGTACCGAAGGAGAATTTTTAGTTGATAATAATTTCGTCCCCTCATGGAATCGAACCACCGTCTCCATGAGGGGACGAAATTATTATCAACTAAATATTCCCCTTCGGTACATATATGAAAATATATCAAGGACATTGTAGCTCGAAAGATATATATATATATATATATATATATATATATATATATATATATATATATATATATATATATATATATATATATATATATATAGGTACTGTTAAAATGTTCTGTAACAACAGAATTCCATCTAATAAAAGGAGCCCATAAAAACACCAAAATGTAGAGAGAAAAGTACTATATTTCAGAGACTGCTGTCTCTCTCTTCAGGTATATGAATGAGAAAAGTTTACAGAAAAGGTGGTATTTATACCAAGAGATTCGTCCACAAGTAAGCCAATTTAGGTCACCCCCGCTGATAATCTTCCTTTAATCTTCTTTAGCGTTGGTTGAATGAACACTGCGTCGACGATGTCCGATGTCCAATTCCCTTTTGAGATGTTCATTACCTGCTTCTCTTTTATTAAGGCCGATTCCATCATTTGACTCTTGTACCGGCAGTTGCTGCTATAAATTACACGTGACATATTCCAGTTTATTCTATGGTTATGTTCATTTATATGGTTGAAAATAGCCGAGTTCTGTTGTCCATACCTAACTGACCGTTTGTGTTGTATTAATCTCTGGGGAAGTGATTTACCTGTAAATCCGATGTAAGATTGGTCACAGTCCTGGCATGGGATCTCATATACCCCAGAGTCTTTGGGCGATGTCTTTTGTTGGACGTTAATCAGGGATTTGGCAAAGGTATTTGGGTAGGTAAATGCAAAAGGGTTGGATTTCCCAAGGGTGTGAGTTACTCTCTTAATCGTCTCCAGGTGGGGAATTTTTATTTTATTGTTGGGTGTGTCTCTGGTCTTGTCTTCTACCAACCCCCTAAAGACAAGACCAGAGACACACCCAACAATAAAATAAAAATTCCCCACCTGGAGACGATTAAGAGAGTTAACTCACACCCTTGGGAAATCCAACCCTTTTGCATTTACCTACCCAAATACCTTTGCCAAATCCCTGATTAACGTCCAACAAAAGACATCGCCCAAAGACTCTGGGGTATATGAGATCCCATGCCAGGACTGTGACCAATCTTACATCGGATTTACAGGTAAATCACTTCCCCAGAGATTAATACAACACAAACGGTCAGTTAGGTATGGACAACAGAACTCGGCTATTTTCAACCATATGAATGAACATAACCATAGAATAAACTGGAATATGTCACGTGTAATTTATAGCAGCAACTGCCGGTACAAGAGTCAAATGATGGAATCGGCCTTAATAAAAGAGAAGCAGGTAATGAACATCTCAAAAGGGAATTGGACATCGGACATCGTCGACGCAGTGTTCATTCAACCAACGCTAAAGAAGATTAAAGGAAGATTATCAGCGGGGGTGACCTAAATTGGCTTACTTGTGGACGAATCTCTTGGTATAAATACCACCTTTTCTGTAAACTTTTCTCATTCATATACCTGAAGAGAGAGACAGCAGTCTCTGAAATATAGTACTTTTCTCTCTACATTTTGGTGTTTTTATGGGCTCCTTTTATTAGATATATATATATATATATATATATATATATATATATATATATATATATATATATATATATATATATATATAGTATATATATATATATATATATATATATATATATATATATATATATATATATATATATATATATATATATATATATTACAAGATACATATGAAATAGTAATAGCCACAATGCCCTTTTAGTTTTTTAATTTCTTTACACTTTTTGGATATTTTTATTACTTTAGAACCTAAGCTCTGAACAGAAAGAATATGAGGTTGTTCTAAAGTCCATAGCATGTTCAAACAGACAAGAACTGCGAAGGAAAGAGAAACGATGGAGTTCTGCAAGACCTTTCAGTCAGCTAGGTAAAGGACAAGAACTAAAAGGCCTAGCAGAACAGCATAATTTCTCTTTCCTTTGTGGATTTTGTCTTTATTTATATATCCATCACTTTTCATATTTTCGTGATTCAGTTACACACACACAAAATTGTTACTTGTCATTTTAGTCTTAGATTTCCTCATTAGAATTAATATTTGTTTTGTTTACAGAGGATGGAAGGAAGAAAAGGAAGCGGAAAGCAAACGATGCAGTTGACACACCAGGAGGGAACCCCACCACCTCTCACATGCCTAGGAGAGGGGCAGGGGGTGGAGGAGGAGGAGGAGGAGGAGGAGGAGGAGGAGGAGGAACTGCTGCTGCAGCAGGGGTAGCAACACAGATGCCCCTTGTAGCAGCTACCTCCTCACCTGCACAGATGGCTCGAGGGGCTACCGCACCAACGCAAATGCCCTGTGGAGCCCATAACCTTCAGCAGATGCCCAGGTTGCCTTCTCCAGCTCAGATGGCTCGCACTCCCACGCCTACCCAGTTTAATGCTCAGCAACAGCAGTTACAACAGCAGCAGCAGCAACAGCAGCACCACCAGCAGCAACAACAACACCCAAATTGCTTCCAACAGCAACAGGTGAATTTTAAAAACAGTTCATAAATCTTGTACAGTATATGTATATATATATCTATGTACTGTACAATATTGGTTTCAAGTGGTGCAGATCATATAGTAGAAATAATTTTCTGATATCAGAATTAATTATAAAAACTTTTGTTAATACATTCAATGTTACAGAACAACTGATTATTTTCCTAATCGAATGAAAAAATTATTAAACCATTTTATTTTTGTTCTTACTGAGTACATTTTTCTTTAATACTATTATCAATCTGACCAAATAAATGACCATTAATCATAATAATTGTGTAGAAATGTACTTTTTTTTCTTTTTATCATGTATTCATAGTACTGTACCTAAACTTGAATTTGTGCTGGACAACAGTAAATGCTTGTTTTCTAGTATGGCCTTAGTGGTGTGCTGTGCTGAACTTAAATTTTTCCTGTGGCACTTCACTGCAAAGAAATTGCATTTAGATCATTACTGTAACTTTCATGTTGTGATGCGACTGCTAACATTTTTGGTTTTATACAGTGCTCTACAATGAAATATTGTGTATGGTATGAAATATTGTGTATGGTATGTACAGAGTAATATAATTATGCAACAATCTTGGTAAATTTCTGTTAACTCTGGGTGTTAATACTGTACAATTAATGTTATTTTACTCTGAAAGGCATAAAACATCTTAGCTTAAAGTGTCCTATACTGACTGATATTATTTAATCTTTTCAGGGATGGGGGATGATGGGCGGAATGCCTGCAATGGGGAGTTGCAGTGGCTATGGAAACATGGGTGGAATGATGGCAAATCCACAGGGTTGTAATCCTCACTACACACAGCAGCATCCTGTGACCCAACCATGTCCACCTACCTCCCATACCTGCTGTAATTCTCACCACATGTTTCAAGGGAATATGAATATGAATGCCATGGGTGGCCCTAACATGGCCCCTGCCATGAGACCAAACATGGGGCCAGGATTTGGAGAGATGATGAGACCCAATATGTGCCGTCCCATGGATCCATCCATGTTTCGGCCTCAAAGTCAGGCTGCTCTTCAGCAGCAACAGCAGCAGCAGCAGCAGCAGCCATCACCTCAACACCAACAGACTGCTCAGCAGCAACCTCAGCAATCACAGTTTACACACCAACCACCTCAAGCCATGATGGGTCCAGGATCACATATGATGCAGGGAATGAGAGGTGTAGGACCACACCCCTCCAATTTAATGAATAACAATATAATGTGTCGCATGCCAGGACCTGGCATGATGCCTCCTCGTGTTCTACCTCCTGGTGCTATGCCTGCACCACAGGCTGCTGGTGAAAGACCCTCTGCTCCACAGCCATTCTGGGAAGAAGGAGAAAAACGTCGCAAATCAGGTGGCAGGGCAAAAAAACGCTTCAAAAGTGCAAATGCTGTTGAGCATGTATCTGCATGCCCCAATGTAGATGTTAGAAATCTGCATGGTGACCACCCTAGGCCTACCATAAGTGGCCAGAGTGGGCCAGGCCCACCAGCTTCTGGACCATCCTTCATGGATGACCCAAGTGGGTATTTGGCCCAGCAAACAGCACTTCTAAATAATACAATGGCAGGTGGAGGAATGGGTCAGTTTTCACCTCAAGCTCCTGGTGTATCACCAAGACCACCAGCACCACAACCACCACTTTCTCAGGCAGCTGTAGCAACAGCAGGGGCTACTGTACTTTCTGGAATGTCCCCGCAACAGCAACAACAACAACAACAGTTACAGCAACAACAAACACATCAACAGCAACAGCCACAACAACAGCAGCAGCAGCAGCAGCTTTCACAGCAACAAATACAAAGTCAGCAGCATCAGCTGCAGTCACAGCAGCAGCAGCAGATACAGTCTCATCAGCAACAATTACAGCCTCAGCAACAGCCTCCACATTCAGGTGTGACAGTTGTTGTAAGCAATCATGCAACTCGATCATCACAGATATCAACCTCCCCAACTGTTGTTCCTTTACCAAGTAATGTTCCCCTACCAGCTAGAGTTAGTAAAGCAGCTACTCACACTACAAATAGTGTCATGACCACTCCAACCATCCTTCCCACTCCGTCTACCCACACAAGTGTCTCTGGGATATGTACCCAGACCTTTTCATCACCTCCAACAAGCAATGCAACTCCATCCATTACCAATCATCAAAGCCCATCCCAAATTGATGGAAAGAATACTAAAACGAGTCCTACTAGTAGAAATAATACTGCACATAGTGAAACCAGGCAGCTACAAAGTCCAAAAAATGAAGGAGAAACAAACACGGGTGTTGCATCAGTAGCAAAGGTAGAATCAAGTGGCCTCATTCACACTACAACAGTCACTTATACTTCTTCTTCTACACTGACAACAAATACAAAGATAACAAACTCTATGCCTATAATATCACAAGCTGGTTGCCTTCACCAAAAAGACAAAGTTAGCTCAGTATATTGTAAGAGTGAGGAAGAACAGTCTATGAAAATCAAATATGAATCTAGTGTATCCATTGAAAATTTTAAGACCTCTCCAGCAACTTTACCAAATAATAAGGAAATAGTTACTACAGAGACTTGGGGTAATACAAAAGAGGTTATTAAACCAGAAACTTGGTGTAAAGACATGGGGAGTGTAAGTGGAAACAGTGAGAATGAGGAGAGCAGTCCAGATCAATTTAGCATGAATGGAAATAGTAATGGGAGTGAAGGGGCACTATCCAACAAACCTCTTACCCCAGGACCTCCTGGTGTGAGCACAGAGACTGGAGGAGTTACACAGTCACCTTTGGAAATGGTACAAAGTATTGTTAGTAGTATTCCAGTGCCATCCTCTCTTAGTCCAGTACGCCCAGGACTTCAGCAACCAACACCCATACCTACAATACCAACACAACCACAGTCCCAGCTTCCTCAGCAACAGACTACGGTTCCTATGTCAGTTTCTCCTGGCATGTACAGTGTGCCCATGTCAACCAATGTAACTGTATATGGTGGAGCTAACTCAAATAACATGGTTAGAGGACCAGGTCCTGTTTTAGTTGGGGGACCAGGTCAGTCTGGGGTGTTTGTGACAAGTGGGAGTGGATGTAATGGTCCTACCAACATGGTAGTCGTTTCATCACCTTTCAACACAAAAGGTGGAACTGGTGGGGTTAATGTGACATCAGGAGTGGCAAGTGTTGTGGGAGTGCAAGCTGCAATGCCTCAAGTGCAGGTTCAGCAACACATGCAACCATTACAGCAACATATTCAACCTCAGTTACAACCCCAGATTCAGCCTCAGTTACAACCTCAGTTACAACAATTTCAGCCTGTCCAGCCTGTGGTACAACTAGTCAACACCTTTGCCACAATGCAGGCACCAGTCATAATACAGAATGGAGGCAACATAATACAGTCATCTACTGGTATTCTTCACAGCCCTGGTGGAATGCTTGCAGGCCCTCCCTCACTCACACAAGGTACTATTGTGACTGGCCAACAACTTGTTCCTACTCAAGCCACTTTAGCTGTTGAAGGCACACATCATCAGCAGCAGCAAAGTCAGGTGGGACAACCACAATCATCTCCTCACTTACAGGTAGCACAGGTAGTTACTACTGGCCTTACAGGAGAAACAGTGGAAGATGCAAGGACTAGCAATGCCTCAACACCTCTTGCTGCTGGTTCTACACCTTCTACTCCACATTCTACACCAGGCTCAACTCCAGGATCAGATACTCCTTCAAGTGGAGGCTCTTCAGGTGGACGTCGGCGTAAGAGAAGAAGAAATACCTCAACTCCACAAGGTACTGCGTCTTCTCAGTCTTCACCTCAGCACCAACAGCAGCAGCAGCAGCAAGGAATAGTACCTACTATTATCATGGGTAATAAAGTTCAACAACATATGGTGATGAATGGGCCACACATGACTCAAGTGGCACCTTATGGTACTATGGGAACTGTTACAACAGCCGGACAGATGGCCCAAGTTGCCACAGGGGCTGGCCAAGTTGGTGGTGGTCAGATGCTGCAGGCAGCAACTGCACAGGGAACAGGTGCCATCAATGTAGTGCAGATGGTAGGCAATACTTTACCTAATTTACCAGTACAAGTACATAATCCACCAGCCATCCTAGTAGGTTCAGCACCTCCTCAGGGAGTAGTTATCAACCAGTTAGCAGACGGTACATTTATATCGACAGACCCAAATACGGGTATGTCTTATCCAGTGCAACTGCAGCTCTCTGGTGGGCACATAGTTGGTATGACCCCAACTGGTAATGCAGCAGGTGGTATGGTTGGCCCTCTCCCTCATGGTGCAGCAACAGGAGGGATGCAAGCAATGGTAGCTGTGCGCCCTCCTGTTACTCATACAACTGCAGTTGTAAATGGTCCTAAAGTAGTTAACATCTCTCCCTCAGCATCAGCTCACTTGGCTGGTACTGGTGTTCATGTCATGCCTGTGACTGCAGCTGCAGCATATCCTGCCCCAGGTACAAATGTCAGCCCTGGTCAAGCAGTGTGTGTTAATCAAGGAGCTGTACCACCTGTGGTTGTGACATCTGAATACACAGGAGGCCAGCCCGTTGTGATGGGTGCTGGTGGATGCAGTAGCAACACCACAGTTGTGCAACACAAAACTACAATTGTTCAGCAGAGGACAACTCTTGTGGCCACACAGGGGGGAGGTGAAACTGGTACACATTCATCTGTATCAACACAAACACCAGGGAGCTTAGGAGAAAGTGATGTCAGCAGTTCAGACTGCGTTGGCGTAGTAGCACCAGCTTCACCATCCCACCAGTCTGCAGAAATAACAACAACCCGTCACGATGAAGATGCCACACCTCCTTCTGATCTTCCCCCTCCACTCCCACCACACTCCCCGGACAAGACCAAGCGAGCCATTCCTGAGGAGCCCCATAGTGCATCCACTTCAGGTAATGTCAATGCCATATTATATTACCATTGCTAACTTAACCTGATGTAGTGCCAGTATTGAGCCAGTGTTAGTGTGGGGCCAGTGCCACTTTAATACAGTGCCGCTGTGTTCCAGAGGATGCGTTGACGTGCGGCCACGGATTGGTCTGGGGGCCACACAGAGGCCACCACTACTGGCCGGCTCAGGTGCTCCACCAGGTAAATACAACATAGCTCTTCTTCTATTCACAAATGATTTTGCCACAAGGTTCCTAGTAAAAGTAAATGGCACAATCACCACATTTCATAACAATTTTTGCTTAAAAGTTGTATAGAATTCCTTAATTTGTTAAGAAGGTGGGAAATTAAAGTATCTTTTGCTTATGAAAAAATGTCAAATTGATATTAATCACTTATTTTACATTGCTCATAAATTGCTAGAAACTGTTAACATTTATATATTTTCTATGTGTAACAGTGCACTTCAGGTGAAATGTTTCTAATTTCTGTATTATTCCTTTTTAACCAGTCAGCATTTAAGGAGAAAAGTAGTCTCCCTCAAAATCTGTTATTTAGCATTTTAGGCAACTTGATGCAACGCTTTATTCATAACAGTTTTCATATTAACAGTCAGCATAACCATAAGCTAAGAAGATTTATTTGTGATGTCAAGTAATTATTAAAAGTAATGAAATTATAGCAAAGAGCAGAATAAATGTTCAAGAAACATTTTTGTCTATTAGGTAAATTTATATACTATTCTTAATTAGCATGTAGGTTTGAAATTCCGATAAGTGATGCTCAACATTCAGACTTAAAGTTTTGAAAAAGGAAATGCAGCATGGTCTATGTTGAACATATTTTAACAGTTAAGATTTTATGACACACAATACGATGTTATGTAGCCAAGTTTTGCACTGTAGCTCTTGATACCATTTTTTATTCATCAGTCTTCTCATAAGTTGGTTTTCAGCTGAATTTGTTAATCTGTCATACATAATATTACAGGATATCATAGATCAGGAGTTTGGCATCTTTAGTGCACTGTACTTATAACAAGGGTAAATTCAATACGATACAATGCTCATATCTTGACAAATAGAGGACTCTATTTCTGTGACACTAAATTAATATTACAATAACTTTAAAAAACACTCTAAGAGTTTCATTGATTAGACACATTTATCATGTGTGTTATTCTGGTGTTGGTGCCTTTAATTTTAAAATGGTGTTGGTGCCAGTCATTATATTCATTACTGTATTAGCAGGATTATGATATACATTATATTCAAAACAGTCATTCATTTGTTTTTAAAAACTCGTTCATTGTTAGCATTTCTTATATTTGCAGCTTAGTCTCAAAGTAAATATAGGAGTACTTTTTTTTCTTTCTTTTTTAAAATGAAAAGAGGGAATTTGCACACCTACCAACTTGTTTGCACACCAATATATATATCTATATATCTATATATATTGGTACCTCGACGTACGAAATTAATCCGTTCCGAGGCGGCCTTCATAACCTGAGCTTTTCGTATCTTGAACCACATTTTACATGTAAATTGCCTAATTCATTCCAAGCCCTACAAAAACACCCCAGTAAATTTTATAATAAAGCTAAATTGACCAATAAACAATGAAATACAACAATTTGGACCATTCAATACTTAATACATACTACTAATATGTACCTGTAATTAAAGTGTATTAGTGTACATGGTGTACAAGAAATACTGTACGTACATACGTACGTATGTAGTAAAATATGGAACCTTACCTTTTGAGTGAGGCTGTCTCCAAAAGTGGCGACAGAGGAGGGAGGAGGACAAACGGCAGAAAATTTGTTACGTAGTACGTACATTAAACCTAACGAAACACATTAAAAATGTCAGGAAACATAAACTAAACTTTACAAAACACATTAACAAAACCGTAACACTTAACTTTACAAAACACTTATATATAAAAAAGATTTTTTTTTTTTTTTCATTTTTACATTTTTTTTACTTTTTATACTTAACATTTTTTTTCTTTTCTTTACAAAATTTCAATTTCTTCACCACTGAATGGATGCCAGTCCATTTACGGAATTTATCAAACCACCCCCGAGAAGCCTTGAAGTCTGGGGTTGCCGTCGATGTCCCTTCTCCTCCGTCATCTTCGGCCTGGGCAATCAAATCGCCGAAAATAGCACTGGCCTTCTGGCAGATTGCCGTCTCGGTTATCATATCGCCAGCAATTTCTTTGTCCTCAATCCATAGAAGAAGCAGCCTCTCCATCTCATCATGCACGTGGCTCCTCTTGTTGGACAAAATAGTCACACCCTCGGAAGGTGCAGCTGCTTTGATGGCTTCCTTCTGCTTAAGGATGGTGCCTATCGTCAATGGATTTCGGCCGTATTCCTTAGCGGTCACACTCGACCGCATGCTAGCTTCATACTTTTTTATTATCTCCATTTTTGTCTGCATAGAAAGCATCCACTTCTTTCCGTGGACTTCAGCAACTTTCTTGGGACCCATGACTATACATACTGTACGTAATTAAGTTATGTAGTATACTAATTAAGTTCTCACACGACACGATAAAGTAGTACAACGAAATCACTAACACGAATTTATGTTAACAAACGAAATCATATATGTGAACGAACGAATTCCGCGTGCGTACGATAACGCTGGCGCGAAGCAATGGCTGAAGAAGAACGCCTTAACGTAGAGCAGGATGGGAGAGATGCTGACCAATAGGAGAGCAGGATCTTATGGCGGTGACTAGCATCAGGAACCAATGGGAGTGCGGGAGGATGGTGGCGAGTCTACTCAGTTGGCGGAGCGCGAGTTTTAAAATTGTTATCGGTGGTCCGGGTGAATCTCGGGACTTTACAGCAACAACCTTTCGTATCCTGAACTATTTTTGTATGTAGAGCCAAAAAAATCTTCGTATTTGCTTTCGTAACTTGAATTTTTCGTAAGTTGAGCCTTTCGGATGTCGAGGTACCACTATATAGATATATACGTACAGTATAATCAGGAATAAGTGTGCAGATATTCTCTCTTGTAATTAGATCTGAGTTTGCTGAAATTATGTAGGAGCAATTTCATTTACATGTATTGTAAATTGTTTTGAAGTTAGGTAGTTTGAAAGCCTTTGCTCAAACTTTTGTTGGGATATAAGAAGTCAGTGAAGTAGACTGGATAATTACTACTACAGAATTACTATCATTATTATAAAGTAGTTTGCCAAGACATACAGAGAGCCACTTCTTAGCTCTAAGGCTTGCCTAAAGATCCTTGAACAAGGTGAAAACTAGAGCAAGGAAAAGTTCAAGAAGTTGTACATTAAATTAGTATGTGACAATAGGCACCTATTCCTGATATAAAGTGCAATGCTTTATTGGGACCAACTTTACAGATGTTGTACAGTAATGTCAAAGCTATATAATACATTTCTCTTGCACCAAGAAGGAAAACTTGTTTTTTTTATGTTGAGTAGTGGTTAGAAAGTTATTGATAGAATTTTAGAACCACCTTATGATTAAAACATATTCTTAATGAAAATCTTACATTGATAAGGAGAGCAAAATTTCTCATAGTTGCTAGTTAATAGAAACCTGGTGTTTGAAATCTGTTGCTGTCTTATGCTCAGCTAAATTTAGAAAAAAAATTAGGTTGTAGTCACATTATTAGAACTCATTTTTCACTAGCAGGAATTTAAAAAAATTTATCCTGTAAAACGGTTTAGTATTGTATACTTTTTTTAGAATACCGTACAAAGGCTTTTGCAAAATTAATATCTGAGGAGAACCTGCTAAAGAATAGTAAAAATAACCCAAGTTATATTCAGAGCACACTTGCATCACACACTGTGTTGGGGAATGGTAAAAGCAAGCCTATATCTCATCAACTATAAGTGAAGTTTGTTCAACTAATGCTTTTTTTCTCAGCTTACTTACCAAAGGATCAAAAATGAATGATGTCAAAAGGTTTTCTAAAATATGGCAAAAGTACAGCGATGGTTATTTACCCAGTATTGCCTTGTATGTACGTACAGTACATACAGTATACTACAGACTCTATGAAATTTGTATTTAGCTGAAGGGTTTCAATATTTTCCATACTTACCATTGATGTAAATGATGTTCATGTTGCAGTCTGATTATTTTCACTAATACAAGTAAAAAGACATTTTTAAATTTAAGGAGTCCAGTTCTTGAACCCCCAGTTAGGGAGAATGGTATCCCATGGTTTCATGCTTTGCAAGAAACAAAACAATTCAGTTTTGATGCAAAATACTTTTTGGATGTTATTTTTTGAAATTATGTATATAATAATCCAAGCAACTAAAGCATGTAGAGGGAAGGAAGTAAACACTGTTAAAGACTAATTTTATGGTTGTGTTAATCAGTGGTTCATGTGCTGCATTATCATAACTCCACTCACAGCTGTAGACTGAGCAATTGCAGAAGGGCAGTTCAGAATATACAGGTACTAAATAAATATTCTTATACAGAAAAATTATTGGCAGTATTAATAGGACTGTAAAACTGAAAACTATTGCTGTCATTTATTTACAGAACTGCAAAAAAAGAAAAAATCTAAATACATTGCTGTATTAGGAACCTTGTACCTTATCTATATATACCTTTTTGCATTAGCCTTCAAAATTATTTCCTCAGTCTACAGCTGACTGTGTGCTAAATTATTGTACAACTGGATATGTGACGGTGGTGGTACTGCTACTGTCACTCTTGATTTATCTAGAATAATTTTGTTCCAGGAATATAATGATCTCTAATTTTGAGATTTTATAGTAATTCTTTTAACCACCGCATAATTAACATGATAAAATTTTGTTTATTACATTTAAACAATCTATTTAGGACCATAAGTCCAGCTTGTAACAAGTTATTGAGAGCGCAAATCATTATTTCAATTATTTTATGAAATTCCTATCGGAAAGTATGAGACTGGAGAATATTACTTGAATATATTAATAATAATACAGTATCAAATCCAACAAGAAAGTATAGATTGTATTCTTGCATTTTCATAACAGTTACATCTTTGACATAGTCCTTTGTTAGTGAATAACTGTGAAATTTAATTTTCTATATAAATTTTTGTGCAAAAAGTTACATCTCTGTCCCTTGATAAATAAATTCAGTAGTAGTAACTCGAGAACCACTTTCAGTGTTCAAGGAAATTCACTATAATGTACATAGGACTCTTGTTTGTTGCTCTTCCTTCTCACTTACAATAGTATTTTTCATCCTCTGTTCATCCTCGTTCACAGTTGGTTGTATATTCTCAGTAAAGTATTTTATACAATTTTTATAAGGGCTTTACAGTCCTATGGCTCTTAAGAATTTTTAAAATGAGGGTAAATGCACCATCTTTCTGAATATTCATTGCTCCTTCAGGCTGGTGGTGAATGTGTGGTACAGTGGTACGGGGATCGTAGGGTGGATACCGTCAGACATTCCGTCCTGTCCATGTTCCCAGTCCTGTCTCCTAGAGCACCCACGCGGCGTAGGTAGGCTCATCATAACACGAAACTGTATTTAAATAAGGAACTCCTTGCATGCATTTGTGACAATACAAGAAAGGATGTCTGGGCAGAGTACTGTATGTACTTAATTTGTGGTAATTTTATATATTTACTTCTACAATAGATTTGCAAGCTGTTTTCCTATGATATGAGTGTACATTTCCTCATCTTTTCTTTAGATTAGGAAATGCCATCACCAATATATTAAATAAAATAAGTATCTGGTATATCAGGTACGATAGTTCCCATGAAAAAATTCTTTATACAATAAGGAAATCACAGTCTGTTACTTTTGAATTTTGTCGATTATAAGAAACAGTTTAGATTGCAACCAGTTGCTAAGGAGAATTAGCCACATTTCATTTTGAACAGTAGATATATCAACAGTAAAATACTGAGAATGCAGTTATTACCATAAACTACTCTAGAAAATAATTTAATTTTTCTGGTTCAGTATTTTATTTAATTATTCTGGTTCAGTACTTTACCATGGGATGATAATTGTTTTTATAATTTTCATAGTTCTACATTACGTATTTACTATTGTCAGTTGGTACGTATTACTACCTCTTCTGCATATTTTGTTAATTGCATTGAGATTCTTTTTCTCTAATTTACAGCATAAGAGGACAAAATGCTTTAGAGAAGGCAGTTGCTGAGGCTACCAAAGATCATCCATATCTTCAGCAGCTACAGCTACAGAATCAACAGCCAAAAGAACTTCAGTTTCAGATCATACAACCAAAAGAAGAGATTTCAGGACCTACATTAGTTGCTACAGTCTGTGCTGTTAGTGTACCATATACTGGAATGGGAAGTGGACATACTTGTAAAATGTTAGACATGCAAGATACACCACCACCACCCTTGGACCCCCGGCATGTAATCATACCCCAGGTTAAACAAGCAACGTCAGGGGATAGGAAGAAAATGACAAGCAGGGTAAAAAACCTTCCCCAGGCTGCATCGTTACTTGTAGGACAGTCTTCCCGGTCTTCTCAAGAACGTTTATCTCAACCTTCTTTAGGACCGATACGAATGAAGCGTAAGAGAAGAAGCAGGTGACACACATTTTAGAGGAAATCTATGG
This sequence comes from Macrobrachium nipponense, assembly GCF_015104395.2. Lineage (NCBI taxonomy): Eukaryota > Metazoa > Arthropoda > Malacostraca > Decapoda > Palaemonidae > Macrobrachium > Macrobrachium nipponense. The sequence goes on along the minus strand of NC_087206.1, from coordinate 101,359,911 downwards.
TAAATATTTTATCTTTGAAAACTGAAATACTGTATTTGAGTCATTAGAATTGATAGCTACTTGTATATCTTTCTCAAAACTCCCAGTTTATAATAGTATTCATGACTGAAGTGCCTCAACAAGCCAGAGACATACAGTAGACTTTATCACTACACTTAATATATTTTAGAATGAAATATTTAATAGATTTGGGTAAGGGAATGCAAATAACTTTGTACAAGTAATATGGAAAGAACCTGTATCTAACAAGAGGTACGGTACAAGTGTAAACTATGATTAGTTTAGGCTACTTAGGGAAGACTCATCACTAATCCACCAGAAGATAATAGACTGGTTAATCACCTTGGTGTTGTGTGTATTACATATGTAATAACTTTTAAAACGTCAAGAGATATACATTACAACAAAAGAAGCTATTTTTTATTGTAGGTTGCAGGATTTATGGGATAAGGAAAAATCTTACGGCAAGGCATCAACACACACGCACAAAACAGTTTGAATTTTCTCATTTCAAGTTTTTTTTTCTTCTATGAAAATGGGTCTATTGCAGTTCAACAACAAATTTTTTCTGAAAGGAAAGTTACTGTCCAGTCCTGAAAGAATATTCTACAGGATTGGTAGATTTTCTTTCCATTTTCCAGTGAAGAACTGTGATTACAATATTTAATTCTCCACTTTGATGTGCTATTGATATGCATAAGTTGTTTGTTAATTTCAAGCATTTATGTAAACTGTACGTACATACTATAAATGGACACTGTATTACCATTTTAAATACTGTAGTAGTTTGTTGTTAAACTTCATATAGTGAGGAGAGTGAATTAAATTTAATTTAAAATTAGGATCATGCATTTAAGAAGTACTTTCTCATGTTCAAAACTGAAAATAATCTACAATTGCATTTTGTAACTTGGTATACTCTGGTTTCACCAGATGAAAATATTACCAAAATGTCCCTGTTCCTATGTAAAGATCTACTGGTGTTGTATATAGACTATGTACTTTACTTTGTGAATCCAATCATCTGGAGAAACATGTTCCTAAGAAGTACTTCTCATTTTGTCCCAGAAAGTGAAATGTCAGAAGATTTAATTAACTTTTTCAAAAGCTGCTCTGTTCAGTCATCAGTGATTTTAAGTAAATTATATCAATTTAAAAGTGCATGTTGATTTTAACAGTAATGTTTGTCCTTGATAATTTCATAAATTTTTAATACTTTTCCAATGCTACCAAGTAAAACATGAAATTACAGGACATTATTTATCCAAAAGCTTTGCAGGAAGCAATCAAAAGGAAAATTTATGTAATACTGTACTATATACATACATATAGGGTAAATCACAAATTGCTCTTAGAGATTTTTTTTAGTTATTAAAGAAATGACATTTTTACATGTAAGAGTTCCAAAAGAAACATAGCTATTTTGCTATGTTATTTATTTAAAGTTAAATCTTTAGTACTAATTTGGTCTGTTTGTAGTTTTTACATGTCTTCCAGCAAAACCACAGAAAATGGAAAAAGTAGAAGTTTAATTACATCCTTACAGAAAGCAAGTGGGATCCAGTATTTATTGAGAAAGCAAGTGATTTACCCTGTAAAATATAATAATGATTATCATTTCACTATTCACACAGATTTAACAGCCTTCTCCATTGCAACAAATCTGCTGCAGTTTCAGTGCATTGTTTGAATTGTTTGTGTATCAGTAACCAGACAAACCCTAAAATGGCAAGGATGCCTAAGGTGCCTTGAGTGTGCCAGTATTAGTGGTGAGTAAATATGTGATAGTGCGCATTTTGTACATCATTAGTTGATTCTGGTCGTGGAGTGCTGACAATAAAAATTGAGTTGATGTTATAAAATGCAGTGTTGCAACCTATGGATATAATCAAAAGTGTAATATGTCTTTTAAGTTAGAAAACTAATGACTTATAAGATATTATACTGGAATCAAATTCTGCTAAATATCATAATTATTCAGACCTATATATAATTATATATCTAAACACGTAGTTCATATAAACATGAGTTCTTGGTGCTTGAACCTGAAAATAGCCACGTGTACAAATATTGAGAAGTCAATGTAAACAGTATATAGAGTTCGATCTACATTCACATTACTTTATACATTCTTTTCTAAATTGTCCTATGTATGAAAATTTTGCTTCATTCAAGTCATTTTAATTATAGTATATGATCCATGTTCATTATCTTTCTCTTTAGCCTGGAAGTCAGTTTTGTTATAATCCAGCATGTGTTATTTTCCCTTGATAATGTTTGAACTACTTAATAATAAGCTGCTTTGGAATAAGATCATAAATAAACACATTATGTTGTTAATGAAGAAAGAACAGTGTTGTATACTGTCAGAAATTAGGTCATCTAAAAATTTTGATCTGTGTAGTATGCATTGTCATAGTGCAGTATTTCAAGGGGTCATGATGATTCACACAACCAAAGATTTCATGAATTTGTCAAGTGTGGATAGTCCTCTATACTTATATATCCCTTTTGGTGTTTGTGTGATGTACAGTGGTTATTTTAGTGCTGGAGCAAAGCATATTAATCTTTCAGATATAGAAATAACTCCAAGTAATAAATTTTGTTTAAGATTTTAATGTATTATGACATGATTCAGTAACACAGTGTATTATTATCAGTTGTCAAATATGCTTTATTATAAATTACAAAGTATCATATAGTTAACATCTCTACTTGCCTTTAGACTGTTTGTGCAACCTTTAAGCATTCACAAGTTTAAAACCCCTCATATACAGAGCTATGACACTGCGTACATGCAGTCACGGTTTACTGCATGAACATTGAAATACGTAGTAGGATTTATATTTTTCTAATCCTTGCACATTGCAGTATAAAGCTCTATTAACTGTATGAGGAAACGTTATTTTATGACATTTATTTCATGCCATGCTTGTGGTGCTAAACTGGACAATTTGGAAAAGTTTTTATACTGTATGTTTTTGAAGTACTATATCTGGTGTTAATCTTTATTGTTTTGGCAAAGGGTGATAATTGTAGAACTTGAGTTAGACCTCAACTTGTTCCCATGTTTGCTTGTTACAACACAGTTTTCATTGCCTTACTATGTTATATATACATTGTCGTTTACTTGTGGATAATCTGGTAATTTCTTTAAATGTTTTGAATTTCATTTAGTCTGATGTTTCTCAGATATGGCCAACTTGTTTGCCAAATTAATTATACAACTATATAATAACTGATAAGTACAAAGTATATAGGTATTTCAAGTTGTGAAAACCTTCTTTATTTTAACAGAGAAAGGTACCAGTGAGTTTGTTCAAGTCAATGTTGAAGTTCTATGTTAGCATTAAAGTTCTATGTTAGCAAAAATTTTCGAATTTTATTGTGGTATTGGTTGCTTGGGATGATAGCCATGTTTTATCTTTTTAAAAGAATGTAATGCGCTGATGGAATGGATTAATCTTATTTGTCAAGTACAGTGTCTAAAGAGGAATTGGATGTGAAACATAAGTAGTATGTGAAGATATTCTCTTCCATCAGTGCGTCAGCATCAGCTGTTTTACAAAACCCATAAGCCAAAGATGTTTTTGCACCACATCATATAAATATTTGTGATAGTGGGAAGATTATGCATCACACTTCTTTTCTATTATAAAGTTAAATGTAAACATGTATGCATTAAATCTGTTGAAAGAAAAGGGATATTGCTTATTTTATGTATTTGTATCCACTGCAGACTGCTACAAGTGTTGCCAGGATGCACACTTATTGGTTATTATGTACCCAGTTTGTTCATTGCAGTTAACGCACATTAGGTTTCAAGATTATTTTCATACCTCTTACAGTGTTTTATTAGTGTAGTAAATGTTTTTGTTGACGTTCTAGGAGAAAATTCTAAGGCAGCCACTGTAATATATGTTAAGTGGTTGAATTCACACAGAGAGGTGTAAATGTTAGTTTACAGTATTAGTTGTGTAACAATCTTTCAGCTGGCAGTGGACAAGACATTAAAATACATAAGTACAGTAAGTAGTACATGCCCCTTACCCACTGTGCCTGTCTAGTATGGTTGGTGATATAAGTAAATGGAGCTTGTGCATAATCTGGCAACACTTGTTTTCTGCAAGCCAAAGACGCTCGTGTTGAGTTGCTGTACAGGTTCAGGTTGTTCGAGCTTAGATTAGCGATAGAGAAGTGTGGTTTATGTGTACAGATTGAGATATTATAATATGGAGGTCTTAGATTTTTTAAAAGAAAAGATTACGTCCCAGTTTAGGTCAGTGATGGACCTTTTGTTAATTAGCCACCAAGTGGTTTGTTTCTCTCATGTTCAAAATAACAGTATGGGTGTGACTCCATGATGGGGTTGTCTTATGGCCCCACATGTAAGATGTATATTTTGTCTCCGAGGTTTATTAGGAGACACGCCCATATTGAATATTGTTGCCTCTTGTATTGTCACCAACTACTCTTCAGTCTGCAGTCTAGCTATGAAGATATTATTAAAAAATATAGTATATGTATTTTACATATATAGATTTTTTCTATATACTTATATACGAGTGACCAGGAAATATCTGGCAAGGGAATGTGATCTTAAGTGATAGTGTTTTTCTTTTTCAGTATAACTGTCATGGACCAAATATTGTGCAGACTGAGAGTTGTTATCCCCTCCTTTACCTATCTCATATTCATGTTTAATTCATTGTCACTATGCTTGTATTACTAAGAACACAATTTCAAAAATTATCCCTTGTCAGGTCTAAGTAGTTAAATATGAGGAAATTTTAAAAATCTAACATTTTGAAGGGATGAAAGTGAAGCTGTGTTTTGAGTAAGACTAGCTCTGGTGTTCTTAAGTCATCATGTCATTCAGACGTATAAGAACATTACCCCCTCCCATTTCATTCCCAACTTTCTCTCCAACAACCCATCCTTACTTGTGTCCTATGTATAAAATATAAAAAAAGCAAATTATTTGCCCCACATCTGGACACTGCTACCTAAAAGGTATCTTTATGCTAGTTATTCTTCTTTGCTTTAACAAAAAAAAAATGTCAAGCTTTATCAATACACGATTTCAACTTGAAATGAGTATTTTTAACCTAATTCTGGTTTGGTTTGGTTTTCCAATGACATTAAATAAGGTACATATTCATTATTTTTTTAAACTCCTCCACACTAGTGGAAATAATCATTTGCATTCCTGATGTGTAAAAACACTATACATGAGGCAGAACTACTATGACATCTGTACATATATTTTCCATGGTAAAATAGGGTAGTGAAATTGGCCATGTAAAAATTAATTGTTAAAAGTCAACCTGTTCTTAACAGCATTATCCTTAAAGATTATAATAAAAATTTACTAGGATGTTACAGAGTTAAGCAAAAATCTCAGAACAAATAATCAATAGTAACTGACATGAATACTATCCAGTTTGCCTTATGAATTGTATCAACCTAGCTTCTAGCATCGTTAGGTATTTCTCAGTTTGTGAAAGAGAAAGACAGCATTGAAGATGACATCATGGTACAGTACATTTTCTTTATGTATAAGGCTGAGATGATCTAAAAAAACAGGTCTTTACTAGAGCTCATCTTCATATCCACTTCCTAGTATATTATAGGTCAATATCAAGACACATAGCTACAAAAATTGAGCATGAGAAAAAGGGAAGAAATATATTAAGGGCACTGCATTAACTACACTGTATACCCTTTTTAATAATTAAGAATCATGTCACCATAACTCTATCCAAGTGCCACTTTGTGTCTTCTTAGGCTAAGAGTTGGTTTTATTGTTCCATTGTACAATTATTTCAAATTAATTGAAAGTTCAACATGACTCGGTTCTATAATGTTTTTACAAAACATTACACTACCATTAATGAGCATTCTTAGCCATTCTTCCCGTTCCAGTAATTTCATAAGAAGCTAAAAACATGAAAACAATTTTTACTGCTTACTTCCAAGTTGCTCTGTACATTTATTATAATATGGCAAAAGGCATACATCCTATGTCCACTTTAATAACTAGTTGTCTAAGGGTTATTTCATTTCCTGTAGGATAATCGACATCTCTCCTGCACAAATTCTTTTGTCACAATTACCTTTTTAGTCACTGATGACCTTTCATTTTTTTAGTATCCCACTTTTTCAGTCTCATTTTATTTGCCCACTTTTCATGTTTAGCATTAAAATACACCACTACCTTTCCTTAGCTATATTTTTTTTTTATCTTGGAATGGTCACTAGTCAAGTTCTGCTTATAGCTTCTTCCCCAAGAATGTTGCAACATACAGTAATAATGTAACAGAATGAAGAATGCAAGATACATTATTGTTAGGGCCTCCCTGTGGGGGACAACTCAACAGTGTGACTACGTACTGGGACCTCCCACTTAACACATCTCATTTGAGTATGTACTTGGGTTTGGGTGTTCAGTAGTATTGCTGTGAGGGGTGGTGGTAAGAATGGCACCACTGGATTAGTCCTATCACAGTGGGAACATTTGTCTGGAATAGTAGCTGTACCCAAATCAAGACAAGTAAGTACACTACGAGCTCCTTTTCTATTAGTGTGTGGCCCCTCCGTCTATACAAGGGGGAAGGGGAGATTTGATGGAGCTATCTCCAAACGCACTGATTACCTTAACCTCATGAGGAAAGTTGCCAACCTACAGTACTTCCTCCCCTCAGGATTTACCAGTGCAGTCTCTCCCACTGGCAGGGGGGGAGGGAAGGGGGTCTGCCACCCAACAAGTACTGCTAAGTGATTCCCTAAGAGATAGACTCTTACCTCTATTCAGCCAATTAGAGCACTTTCCAGACACACTGGGACAATCGCCCTCTTTTCTGGCAGTACCTCCCTCTCAATTAGCTTGTCTCCAGATGAAACCTGGAAGGTTTGTGTCCCTGTAGGAACAAATGCTAAATTTTTAGCTATGTAATTTGTTGCATTTTCCTAGGTATACAAAACTTTACCTTTCACATTAAAGAAAACCCTCCTCTGCCTGCCCACTACTACCAATAGTAAATATCTTGCAACAAGGTCCAATGGGGAAAGTCAGGTGATGGGGCTTATCCTTCCCTAACACCTTCAAGGGTTTCTTCCTCATTAGTTAGTACATGGGCCAGCATGTACAAAAGTTTTTCAAAATATGAAAGGTTAAGGTTTGTATGTGTATACCTAAGAAAATACAGATTACAGCACTAAAAATTTAGTATATTTTACCACATTCAAAATTAAATTATGGTAGAAAGTTACTATATGCCACTATACTTTAAAAATAATATTTATTACATGTAATTCAATGGTAAATATAGATTGGTTAAAAGGTACTACTATATATATTCACCAGTTAATTTTGGTATTTTTTAAACAGTGCCCAAGTACTATTAATAATATTTTTAACAAACTTTAACAAGACCACTTAGTTAAATTAATACTATGAGGTTTCTCTCAACACAAAACTAAAGCTAACATACCATTTATGTTTCTTTACAACTATAAAAAAACTACTTTTCTACTAAATATGAAAAAAAACTAAAGTGGAATAACAATCAGAAAAACAGAAAGAGCTTACATACAGAGACAACCTCATATTTCATTGGTATACACACAACAGCACCTTAACAATTTCTAACTACCCAATCAACAACTCAGAGAAATAAGTTTGACAAAAAATTCCAGCTATCCAGCAGGAAGATGGAAACAAGTAGGTAGAAGGATACAGTAAAAACAAAAGAACTTTTAATCTGTATTTACTGAAAAACAAATTTACTACTCTACACAGTTTTACAAGAGTGTTAGCTTCCTTTTACAGTAATCCTACAGAAAAGATAAAAAAAAAAAAGCATAACAGACTCCTGTATGTACTAAATAGTATTTAATCCAAATTATGCAGCTGCTACTTTACCTTAAATTTTAAACTGTTAGTTTACTTTTGAATACATACAGTCCAATATCATTCGTCATATTCACCCTTAAAGATCACCACATTCTTATCCGTTTCATGTATCTTTACCTCATACAAATGAACGTGACTTGGCAACTGCTTACGTATGCCTTCATATATGACATATGTTACATTCTCTGTAGTACTCACTAATGTTGTGTCCCTGAAAAAAAGGAAGATTTATACTATATACGCACTCACAAGTGCAAAGATTTGTACTTGTCTGCAGTTTTCCATATATCCACATTACCTGCTAATAAAAGTTTTTCATTTCTCCAAATTACCAGCAACCAAATACATACACCTGTAATACATGTTTTTATTGTCTACAATTTACGGGAATGAAGTCAGATGGCAAGAAATGCAGTCTGAATGTTGTCGAGTAGTTAACTCAAGATATGGCTACGAGCACAAGAAAATGTTACTGCACTGAGATCTTCATTAAAAAATCCTCCTGAAAATCCAAGGGGTTTTGATGTCAACAATATTTTCTTATGATTTCTGAATATGTAACAATGATTTGGGATGTTAAGTTTTCTTTCTCTAAATCCGGTTTTTTTCTTTTGACTAATTTCAAATTACATATGATCAATACTATGTAAATCAGTTTGTATTGTGTATTGTATTTTAACAGTACGTATATCATCAGCATACATTTATCATGCAGAAGTGAACTGAAATCAAGAACCTGGATCTCCTTTTCTTTCATTCTAGAAATTGATTGATTGTAAAATATGGTAATCTGGGTAATCATATTAAACAGAACACCAAGGTACTGTATTCACTTCACACTTAAGAACCCATCATCAAGGGATCCCATGCAGAGATATCACCTCATGGATATAAAATCCAATATGTTTCCAATTAATATGTATCAGTTTGACAAGGAATGCAAAAGTACTGCAGTATAGTTATTGAAAGATGAAATAGTGTTTAAGTTTTATAAAAGTAAACAAATATTTTAATTACTGTCTAAATATAACTAAATTATCAGCAAGTTAAAGAGGTCTATGTAGCACATTCTGCATGCGAATTCAGGAAATGAGGTAGTAATAAAACGAAAAGCATGCTCCAATCCTTTTATATAAGTTCAATGAATATCTGTAAAACTTTACCATGTGTAAGACAGTCTACAGGAAACCAATACCACATCCAAAGAATAGTGCACACTAAAATCACAGACACCTCAAATGTTCCTATGAACTACATTTCATAACAGATAAAATGTGAAATGAATGGCTACTCACCTAAAAGCTGGAACATCCAGATCCAAATGTTTGTGGTCCATAACATCCATCACAACATCATTTATAATCTTCTTGAGGTCATGAACGTTGATAACCATTCCCGTTGTTTCATCTATCGGACCTTTGACCGTCACCTCAACTGAAATTATATGTACGTATACATGAAAGTTTGAAATGAATCAAGCTCAATACATATAAAGGCAGTCCCCAGGTTATGACGGTCTCGGCTTACGACGTTCCGAGGTTACGACACTTTTCAATTATATTCATCAGAAATTATTTCCAGGGTTACGATGCAAGTTCCAGAGTTATGACGCCTACAAATGCTGATCTAGCAGATGAAATATGACACCAAAAATGCAAAATAATCAATATTTAAAGTTTTTTTTTTATGAAAAATGAAATAAGAATGCAGTTTACATAGTTTTGAATGCACCTAAAGCATTAAAAGTAAGGTTTTCTTAGGATTTTTGACAATGTTCCGGCTTACGACGATTTTCGGCTTACGAGCGTCTCAAGAACGGAACCCCCGTCGTAATCTGGGGACTGCCTGCAGTGTGGTCCCTGCACTGTATTACACTAACAGGTGGGCTCTCTCTCTCTCTCTCTCTCTCTCTCTCTCTCTCTCTCTCTCTCTCTCTCTCTCTCTCTCTCTCTCTCTCTGCCTGGCAATGTTTTGACGACTAAAAATCATAGCCTATCTTTTAATAGCTGGTAGAATAAAAAAACAAACAAAAAATTCCATCATTATTCTCAAATTTGCTGGTATATACTCCCTATGGAATGTATCTCATTCGAATAAATGCCAGAAATGGTACCAAATTAAAACATGACTTCATCAAGTTGTTAAGCTTAATACAAAGTTTACCAAAAACAAACAACAATACTTAAACTTGACCCATGCATCAATACACTTTTATATGCTAACCTGAAATGAAACTGTTGCACAATACCTTAGATGCACTTAAAATGCCAGTCTAAATCAGAGACATGCCCTTATATTACTTTTTACTTGCTTTTCTTTGTACCAAAAATAATATACATAATGCACTAACAACATCTCCTTAACACTCATTTCCAGGGAAAACTAAAGAACAAGTAAGAAATTTCTGTCCAGTCTTTTGCTAGACAAAACAGGATAAAATAACTCTCAATATAATAATCTCTCTGCAAAACACTCTTGATATAATTTTCAAAGAATCATAACCTACTAAGCAACATATCAAGACTAATCACAGTATTATAAGATCACTACCCATCACCATGTAACACTTAACTATATGTATAGGACCCTACCATTCATACAACCATCTAGACCACATCACCATCATCCTTTGTCGGCATTCAAGCTCCACAAGGCAAACCAAGTTGAAATTTCAAGTCTGCTATTGTTGATCAACTGGGATGAATTATCAAGTAAAGAAATCAAACACTGAAATCCTTCAAATTATCACTTCAAAGTTTACATGATGTTGGACATTCTCTTCTATAGATCTAGAGGTAAACAAAAATCCCCAGGTAGTATGAACTACATAATCCCTAGAGGTAATTAATTCTATTTCTGCAAGAAAAAATTAAATTCTACAATTAACACAGCTGACCTCTTACCATGCCTTTAAGATAATACCTGAAATCCTAATTATCGAAAAAAATCTAGAAATTAAAAATCCAATTGATTTTGAAAAAAGAGCCCAGGATAACAGAGTAGGGGAGAATATTTGAAAATCCAAAACATTACTTATATGCATGAAAACACCAAGTAAAATGGATAGTTGTTACATTTCCTGAATAAAATAGCGAGGGGTCTTATCAACCAATCTCTAAACCAGCCCATATCATTTTAGGCGTCCCACTAAGGATAGTTCTCGGTTCTAATATTTTTACCATCATGATTACCGATACTGATAACAATCAGCAAACTTCACTTATATGTATCTTTATTTGCTATTTTTCTTGTCTCAGCCATATCATACACATGAGAGCAAAGAACAAGGCAACCTTTGAGGAGGACATAATGAAAATGAACACAACGCATTTGAAGAAATCTTAAAATTTGTTAATACTATCTAGATCCCAAATGGAAATGCCAAACTGTTATAAGCAGTCAGTGTGATAGTCATATTTTCATAAAGAGAAACCACATTTGCATTTAGATTCTAAAACTTCCTCTATCCCAATCCATTCTTTATCTTTACGGGCTGCTCTGAGAACATGAACCCGTGCTGGCATCATGCTGGCTTAATAATCTTCAGCAATTCTTTATTATAATCTAGACAAGGCTGCTCAGACATCATCATGATTGTGCTCTCAATCAACCGATGTACATTTGAGCAAAAATTTTACAAGTTCTTGGATATACTGCTACATGATCCAAGATGCAATGCACTGGTCATTTCATTGGCACAACAAGGGGAGCTCTTTTATCTCTGTCATTTTGTATTTAATTCTGAAGCAGCTCTAACATCATTGTTTTCAGCAAATACAGCAAATAATAAATAAGATCCTAGTCAACACTGGAGAGCTGGAACAAACCTACAGATTAGGTTACAGCTAAAATCTCCCTTCAAGCCGTATGCCTCACCTTTGTAATTGTGTCCGTGTCCGTTAGGATTGTTGCACTTTCCAAATATGGCCTTATTGTCTTCATCTGATAGAAGTTTACTGAAAAAGAAAGTAAATTCATTACAAAGGAATATATCCTTAAACCAAGATATTTAACGGTTTCCAGTACTTATACGGATCCATAATTAGCTATTACTAAGTTCACTCTAGAACAAAGACTCACTTATTATTTGAAGACTGATAATTAGTAACCTCTGAGCATTTGACTTTATGACATTACAAAAACATACAATTAAATATACCGCTATATATGGCAAAATATAAGTTGAGTTTTCATTACCTTTTACTATTAAAGAAGCAAATAGGAAGAAACCTCAGTATAACTATATCAACGTCAGACTAGAAAATTAATGATAATAAAAGCATAAAAGAGGAGAACAAATGGAGTCTTGCCCCAGAGACAGACTGCCTTTCCAAAAATTATTAAGTCACAGACTCAAGGAAGAGAACTTCACCCCCGTGGAGGAAGGGAAGAGGCTCTCTCTTATAATCTATCCGCCTGCAGGAGACCCCCCTGAAGCAGAATATTTGGAAGAGGAATTAGAGCGTCATGACATTCCCTTAAGTGTAGCAAATCTCATTAGTCTCATAAGGTTATGTATCAAAGATAGTAAATTTTGTTTCAATGGGGAATTTTTTTTACAAAAGTTTGGCATGGCTATGGGTAATCCCTTATCTCCTGTCCTTAGCAATATTTACATGGAATTTTTTGAGACAAAACTCTTACCAAGAATTTTGCCCCAAAAAGTTATTTGGTTTAGATACGTGGATGATATCTTCTGTATTTGGCCAGTTCACGAAAACCTCCAGGAATTCCTTAATAATCTCAATAATTTAGTCCCTTCTATAAAATTTACTGTAGAGGAAGAAAGAAATTGTAATTTGAATTTTCTTGATGTAACTGTCCATAGAAATGATAGAAATTTCACCTTTTCAGTCTTTCGAAAATCAACTAATATTGCCTCTTTTGTTCATTACTACTCCAATCACCATCAAAATGTTAAATTCTCTGTTTTTTCTGGGATGTTCCTAAGGGCTTTACGTGTCTGTAGCCCGCAGTTTATTGACCCTGAAATTAAAACTATTTATGATATTGCATTGAAACTTAAATACCCAAGGACTTTTGTAGATGTGGCATGGAAAAGAGCTAAAAAACATTTTATTCAACTAATGACAAACTTGAATTTAGTAAGCATAACATTCTAAAATTACCTTATGATGAAAGGTTTTTAGATATTCCTAGAATTTTAAAGCTTTTTAACATAAATGTTGTTTTCAGTAATATTAATGTCAAGAGTTTAGTAATCAAAAATTCTCCTAAAGATCTTCCAGGCTGCATATATGAAATTCCTTGCAAAAAGTGTGATAAAGTCTATTACGGACAGACCGGCACATCTCTTTCACAGCGTCTCAAGCAACATCAATATTCTGTGAGAACTGGGCAAATATCGAATGCATTATTTGTACATATGAGAGATTTAGACCATCCTATTAACTGGAGTCAAGCAAGAGCCTTAGTCCCATGTAATGACACAGTTAAAAGGAATATCATTGAATCTTGTTTTATCAAATCAAATAATAGAAATGTTCTAAATTTAAGTCTTGGTTTATTTAAACTTTATGCTTTCATAATGAAAAAAGTTGTAGATAAATATAAGCAACAAAATTAATATATTCAGTTTTTACATGTTTTGGACTGTAAAGATACTTTGTAATTTCGGTTAGGGTCAGAATCTGTTTAAGTTTGTGACCGTGTGATATCCGATAATCCTGGATTATCCCTTTTAATTTTTACCCTTTTGACAATTAACCATCTGGTATTCCTGATCTTGTTTGTACCTGAGGCCTTCCTCTCCAATTGTACTTTAGTAGCTCCTTGACGATGTCTGAATAAAGACGAAAGCGCTTGGATTTCTGACTATCATTTTCCCGTGGTATTCGCTTATTTATGAAGTCACGTGCATCTACTGTGATTTTTTAAGATCATATATATATATATATATTATATATATATATATATATATATAGAGTATATATATATATATGAACTGATATGTATAAGAAATTCTTGTGCGAGACGTAACAGAAAATCTACTAGATGTGTTATGTGCATGTGTGATCAGAGAGTAACAATCAGATAGATACCACTGATTCATTGAATGCCCATGCGATCGCTGGTGGCATGGTGGGGGTGATTCATATGAGTGCCATACACCAAAGACCCTTTTGGTTCCTTTCAATTATAAGAGACCAATCAGCTGAGGCCTATGACGTAAACCAGTTCAGTTTGGAAAGTTAAGGGTCAGTAGGGAGTAAGTGGTCGACGGGTCAGGGTACGTCTCAAAGACAGTGGTCGGAGCGTGTCGCCTCAAGAGTACCTTCCGACTATATAATATTAGCAACAGGGCCCTGTGTAACTATTAAGGAAAATACACGTGTTTACTTTATCTTATGCATTTCACTGTACATGATCGAATATCAGGTCATATATTAATATATATATATATATATATATATATATATATATATATATATATATATATATATATATATATATATATATATATATATATATGTATATATATATATATATGTATAATATAT
>NC_087206.1:101335475-101342975 GCF_015104395.2 Macrobrachium nipponense | reverse complement strand
TTAAAGGACATTTCTTTTTGTAGCTTAATGTGTATATATGAATCACGGTAATGTGATATGATAACACATATATATATATATATATATATATATATATTATATATATATATACTATATATTATATATATATATATATATATATATATATATATATATTATATATATATATATATATATATATATATATATATATTATATATTGTTATGTGCTTGGCTGCTTGTGATTTGTCATCTACTCTAAAATTAACTGACATCTGACAAGATTGGATACCACACAAGTAACAACAGAGAAAAGGGAAAAAAAGTATTTAAAGTGATGGATTTAAGGGAAATGCAAAATTACATTTACCCAAGATTATTACTATTATGTCAATCAAAAGTAATTATACAGGACCTGAAGGCACTAGCTCCATGGCATTGAGGGTACATTAATTAACAAATCAAATAGTGCCAATACCAAAACCCCAGAAAAATGTAAATCCCTTTTATGAAGCAGCCAGCATTTAGAGGAATAAAATTCTTGTTCAAGTATTACTACTCATACAATAATAATCAGCAGCAGCTCTTCATTCTTTCACCCTGGGACTAGGGATGGACGATTGCTGCCCTGGAACCGTGGAACACATGAGAGGTGGTACACAATTTCTTGCATTCTCCCAATTCTGCAAATGAAGGTTGCACAGTAATTCTCAATCTAAAATGCAATATATGTAATTGGGATTTTGATTAAGGCAGAAAATGTAAGTAACTTAACACTGTTACGAGTTAGCAATATAAATGAACACTTCTAGGATACAAGACAAATATTTCTTCACTTCACTTATTTCTCTGAAGGAGATGCAAAGGGGATGGTGGGGTTCTTTCTGATGGTTTGTGAAAGATTTTTGTATTTTGGCAGCTCCTCTAACAGATGTATGGCGGGAGGATTTTAATTTTTTTTTCTTGGGAGGAGCCACAATAGGTAGCTTTTCAGAAAGTTAAGGATGCATAAATGATCCCCCACTTCTGAAATTTTCGGATTTCAGCGAACCTTTCACACTAGTGACATGCCAGTCAGGAGGGTGTAAGTGTTTGCCTTATGCAGAAATTTGAAGGTAAATTCCATCCAACAGATTATTATAGAAGGAAATTTAAGACAAAAGGCTACCATAGATAAGGAAGCCTTTGCAGTAGTATCAAGCTTGGTTCATTTCAAAATGTTGTTAATGGGGAATTAAGTAGAAATTTTTAGAAACCACAAGCCATTATCAAATCTTTTTAATAAGCCAGATCTGTCGCCTAAAAGAGCTAAAAGGTTCCTAACTATTAGAGATTTTGATGCAAAGCTCAAATACATAGAGGGCAGACATAATGTGGTAGCAGATGCGCTTGGAAGTTTTTATGAGACGGAAAGATTTAAAGTTGGGGTGGTTTACTGGTGATTCTATACAGTGGGATATCAGTCTCATACAGTAAAGGCAAGATGGGGATGAAAATTTTGGCATACGTGAAAGCGTTCCTTAGAGGTGAATTAGTCAGGAAAGGTTATAAGTTGCCTTTTTCAGGTTTGTAATTAGAGGGTAATCTGTTGGTTAGGAAAATTAAATACAAATTAAGGATGAGTGAAAGTAAAGGTAATATGACACAGATCATGATTCCGAAAGTCCTAATTCCCGTAGTCTTAGATATAGTGCATTGCAAGTTTGGTAGTCCATATTTGGGGATGAAAAAGATGTATAATGAGATGTGTGATAAATATATGTGGAAGAATATGTGGGCATATGTGGAAAATTTTGTGAAAAAGTGTACAGCGTGCAATGCTTGCAAACCTGCAAGGGTAACGTCTTGCAAATTAGGGTCATATCCAATACCAAGTAGACACTTTCAGATGGTGCACATGGATATCTTGGGGAATTTCTGTGAATCAGGGTATGACTACAGGTACTTACTGGTGGTAACCGATGAACTGACGAGGGTAATGGCAATTTTCCCACTAAAGCATAAAACAACCTCAGTGGCTGTGGCATTTTTCAATGGTTTTATATGTAGATACGGGGTACCCGAGGTTTTGTTGACAGATAATGCTAAGGAATTTGTAAACAGGACCTTAAGAGTGTCTGGTGGAAGTTATGGGGATACAAATTGTAACAATTGTTCCATATAGACCAGAAGCTAATGGATTATGTGAACAAGCAAACTAAAGTGCTTGAGGCTCTCCGAAAAACTATTAATCTCAGCGACCTCAAAAACTATGGGTTTGACACTAATTTCTGTCTTTTTTTGTTATTTCTATATCACCCCTTCCCACACTTTTTCACCCACCCCTTGGGGCTGAACTTGGACTTGAAGGGCATCAGGAGTGTCATTAATATTCTCAACGACCTCAAAAACTATGGATTAGGCACTAATATCTGTCATTTTCAGTTATTAATTTCACCCCTTTCCAACCTCATTCTCCACACACACTCCCCCTTTGGTGCCAGTGATGTCTTACACCCACAGTATTCTTTCCCCAATGCTAAGTTATATGTAAACCAAGTTTGGATGAAACTGCTCAATGCATGTCAAAGTGTATGTGGCACAAGCAGACACACATCCATTTTGATATATATAGATGATGATGATTAAGCTAACCCTGAGTGTTTACCTAACTATTACCCAGTTTGAAGCAGGCCCTCAGCCTTAATATTTATATAATTTGTTACCCAATCCAAGGTCAGAGTCAGAATTGCATAATTTTTATAACCTGCTGTGCATCCCCTCATAGCAATCATATCAGTGGTAACCTCTAGCCAGATCCCCCCTTGTTGCAAGCCCTCTTGCTAGTGACTATCAGCTGAATAGTACTGCTAAAACTGGGTGCAAGTATAGAGACGAATTTGAAAGTCTAGCGTAAAAGCTCCCCCTTATAGGCACCCTAGTGATCCAGTTTCCACAGTAAGTAAAGTGTTATGTTTTTTAAGAGTTAGAGATAGGAATAATCTAGGCCACGTGCATGCCAATTACCTACCGGCAAAGAGAGTGATTAACCAAATGCATTAGCATTGATAGCTACTGCATGACAGCTCGCATCCCTTTTCATAATAGGCGAGCTAGGAAAGTGCCAAATAGTTTGGAGTTTAAAAGGAAATAGTGCCCGTATTTCCTTAGAAACTTAGTCTTTAATAGGGGAATTTTGCATCAGAAATAGCACAATTTAGCTAAGAACATGCTCAGAGCCAACCCACATGGGCTTCGTATCCTGGCAGGATTCCAGTAATGCTGGATTTCTCTATCTCTCGCTCATGTTAGGTATTAACTGGCAGATTTTATTTTCTTTCATTAGTTCCCCTTTGCGAAAAATCAGTTTTATTAACGAAAGGTAATCTCGGCCGATGTGAGCCTTGTTGGAAAGCATTAATAAATACGATCCCTTGATCAGTTGGTCATAACTGATAAAAATGCCATCTGTCAAAGCATAAGGAAATTCCTTTCTGTTGTATATTGCACAAGAACTAAGAGAAGAGTCATCCCTGTCATTCATTCAGGTAGGGGGAAATTTGCCTTGAACCACTGTAGTAAAAAAAATGAAACCTTGAGCCATCCCGCCACCCACGCGGTTCCCAACGTGTATATATATTACCCCAACCAGTAAATCATCGAGTACATGGTAGATAGAGTTAAGAAGTGTTAGGGTTTTCCTCTTCTTCTTTTGTAAAATTCAATTTCTCTTCTCCTATGTAGGAGGTTTATTAGGTAGCAAACGCCCGTATTTGCATGTATGATACGTGTAATAGTTATCCTTTAAGCGAGGAAAGCATTAAATAACCACAATTACTCCCGTGTTTCTAAAGATGTATGCTTCTACTTTTCCCATTATCATTTATCTTTTGTAAAGCTAGCATATCTATTGCACCAGCTAGATGCCTCTAAGCCTTAAATTCACCTTAAAAAGCTTATGTTAGGAATAAATATTAAATTCCAAGTCCTCGTGACTACTAATTCCACATCCTAGTTACGATCAATTCTACATTCCCATGACTATTAATTCCAAGTCATCGTTACTATTAATCCCACGTCCTTGTGACATTGAATTTCAACTTCTTTTGCCAATGAATTTCACGTTCTTGTGACAATGAATTCCACGTCCTCGTGACAGCCAATTCCACGTCCTTGTTACTATCCATTAAAGTCCTTTACGGGGACCAAATTTCAAAGTCGTCGTAACTAACAATTCTAACAATCCTTTAGGAACATCAATTTAAGTCTTCGTGACTAACTATTCCATGAGTCCTTTAGGAACACCAATTCACAGGTCTTAGTTTAAGGTTTATTTTGTTACAAATTAAATAACTTTCAAATTATATTATTCATTGTATGCTGCTATCATTTTAATTTAAATTCAGTTATGATTTTCTAGTAGCAGCAAGATAATTTCTGTGACTAAAGTAATAGACAGTCTATATGTTGATGTCATCTTTTTTATGCAGTTGAAGACCATCAACTCAAAGGTTGTGGAGTGAGTTAATTTATCAGCCATTTCAACCAGTTTTAGGGTGTGAATGTCATCTGAGTTGGGGAGGTGAACGAGGGTACCCTCTTCTTATGTCATCTCATCCTCCATTAACATAACTGTAGTAAGAATGATTCTTCATTTTTGCACTTGCTTTAATAAAGTAGTGCAGGTGAAATTCACTGCTACCAACCACTCACCACTTCGAGGTTTAACTCTATTAATTTCTCCATGTTCGCTTGACTGCGAGACCATGTCTGCAGGTGGCTGGCTGAGGAGCAAGGTAATTCCTGACCTAGAAAAAATCAGCACCGGAACAGAGTGACAGGGCAAAGAACACGAGGTAGCTGCCATAGTTAAAGGGACAAGTAGCATTAACTTCGTGCCTTGAAGACCTTGTGCAAGACACGCAGTTGGACAACTAACACCACTTGTCAAGACGCCTAAATGTAATCTCCAAATGTTATAAAGGGACCCTACAGAATCCTAGCAGCCTTAAGAGACTTTTAGCCACTCAGGGAACACAGTCAGACTCTGGCAAACTCGGTTGTCCACTCACCCGAATTACCCACCTCTTAAAATGTGATTGTTACAAGCCTCAAGTAAATCTTTGGGGTGTTTGGTCATTTCCCTCCCTCGCTGGTGCCTCCGAGGAGGACGACTCCACCTCCTATAGAAGGTAAGTGCCATATACCATGTTCTCTCGGCAGTCCATCATGTCCTTATACTTCGACTTTTTTCCTTTCTTTTCTAAGTGCAAGTCCTCCATTATTTGATACTTGTGTATTTTCATGCCATAGGCAAAGTGGTAAAATTATTGTGATAACACAAGGGAATTTCAGTGCTGTGAGAGCCTTTTTAGGTACCATCACTTCAACCCCCTCGATCCACTACCACCTGTCGCGTTCATCTGCATAACCTCGTTGCATTCTACTTGCAGATTTCAGTAGTCAGCTGTGGATACTGTTCTTCACTTTGTGTGCCCAGTGGGATCCCTTCCACTGTACTTCGTTGCTCCTGTAACCCACTTATTCATTCACTTCACTTCAAGATCTTATTCTGTGAATTTGTGTTGATTCTTAAGTTATTTCATGGGGCCCTATGTTCCCGTAAGCACCCCCATTGTATAGCTAATATTCTTCTGATAATATGATATGGCGTAAATATAATTAAGTGTCCACTATTACCCAGTTTGAAGTAATATTTATAGGATTTGTTACCCAATCCAAGGTCAGAGTCAGAGATGCGTAATTTCCATAATCTGTTGTGCATTCCCACGTAGAAATCATAATATATATATATATATATATATCTATATATATATATATATATATATATATGTAATATAATATAATATATATATATATATATATTATATATATATATATATATATATAATATATATACTATATATATATATATACTATAAAGCACAAGCGAAAAGAAAATGTCCCGGCGCACGTGAAAAAGAGACTAGGAAAATATGATGCAATGATTCTCTAATGTTAGTGAAACGTTTATTTACGTATGAGTTTCCTAATTCACTCAATTTCTTCGAAGTTATACATAAATAAAGGAGCAAAATTAAGTATATACTTTTCACGAAGTTCACTGCGATCTCGGCATCTGCATTTCCATATTTCCAACTGCAATTTGTGTTTATATGAATTTCAGTTATAAATAACTTTTTTGGTGGTATAATCATACGGGTTATTTTCATGATTTTTCTGTTTATTCTTTTTGGATTTTTTTTATTGCTTAGGATCTAAAGTAAATGTAAAGAGAACAACAGTTGACCTATAAAAAACATAGCAGTCATCTTTGGGTACAGCAAACCCTGGCTGGAAGTAAAATTCTTTATAAGACCAAGAGAGTACTTGTCTGTCCACAAATCGGGTTCAAGTTTCACACTGTTCTTGATATCCGTGGAACCATTCTACTTCTTTCTACATGGTGAAACTGATACGCAGTCATTGGATGGATGCCGACGGTGAAACCATCATAAGGGGAAGGTGCTCTTATTACTAGACACAAGGTTTCCACGGTATTTTGTGCCGTGAAATACACAGACACTATTATATGATGTATATATATATATATATATATATATATATATATATATATATATATATATATATATATATATATATATATATATATATATATATATATATATGTATGTATGTATGTATATATAATAATATATATATATATTATATATATATATATATATAATATATATATATATGTGTGTGTGTGTGTATATATAAACGTATATATTGTATATATATATATATATATATATATATATATATATATATATATATATTATATATATGTACTTATATATATAATTATATATATACATATATAGGGGAGAGTGGGGCAGAGTGGGACACGGGGTACACCGGGACACTGGCTTTTTAAGTGACTATTTGGTAATTTTTTCGAATGAGCTTCTAGTGGCAGAGAGAGTAACTAAAAATGCAAATAGTGAGCAATTTTTGTTTGGGGGATCAACAAATTTAAACTTTTTTTCAAGCATTTGTTAATTTTTGGTGAGTAAAGTAAATTTTTTTCTTTTTACTTGTTTTGGATTCAAGCGCTCAGTGTTTGTACTAGTAATCCCAATATACAGTGATCGGATATAGGAAGGGATACAGATATGACAACTGGATAAATATATGCCATGTGCTTATTTGCAAGGGCTTGTATTCATTTCATTGTCAAATTATTATAATGGGCCACAGTGGGACAAGAATCTTCGGGGCAGAGTGGGACAGTGTCCCACTGTGCCTCATGATTTTGAATCAATACGTTTACACTGTTTGTGTTAAAATCTTCAAACAATACTTGTTATCAACAATGACACGTATAATAGTATATACTGTATTGGTATTTGAACCTAAATGTAAGCTTTACACATCAAAAAACTTGTTTTAAGGACTTCGTAATGCCAAGAAATAGGAAAAGATAAGCAGACATTGGAGCTTTTACTGAAAATTCTATGAAAGAAGCTGATAAATTAG
>NC_087206.1:101265475-101330475 GCF_015104395.2 Macrobrachium nipponense | reverse complement strand
GTTCCATATCGATTCTAATTACAAATACAACGAGATCGACGTTGATTTGAAATGGTCAGAATCGATATAAACCTTTAGCCTCTCTGATAAGCCGTTTCGGTAGTGTCACTGTCCGATCCTGATTTCGTTCCCCGTCCTACTGGACGGTGGTTCGATCCCATGGGGGTACGAAATTATTATCAACTAAAAAATTCCCCCTCGGTACATATATGAAAATATATCAATTCCGAGGTAGAGCGAATATGATATTAAAGGACATTTGTAGCTCGAATGATTTATATGAATCACGGTGATGTGATAAATATTCATAATAAGGCTGCGTGGGTCAAATGCTCGAATCGGCTACCATGGTGGAGGGGGTTCCATATCGATTCTAATTACAAATACAACGAGATCGACGTTGATTTGAAATGGTCAGAATCGATATAAACCTTTAGCCTCTCTTGATAGCCGTTTCGGTAGTGTCACTGTCCGATCCTGATTTCGTTCCCCGTCCTACTGGACGGTGGTTCGATCCCATGGGGGTACGAAATTATTATCAACTAAAAAATTCCCCCTCGGTACATATATGAAAATATATCAATTCCGAGGTAGAGCGAATATGATATTAAAGGACATTTGTAGCTCGAATGATTTATATGAATCACGGTGATGTGATAAATATTCATAATAAGGCTGCGTGGGTCAAACGCTCGAATCGGCTACCATGGTGGAGGGGGTTCCATATCGATTCTAATTACAAATACAACGAGATCGAAGTTGATTTGAAATGGTCAGAATCGATATAAACCTTTTCTCTCTTGATAGCCGTTTCGGTAGTGTCACTGTCCGATCCTGATTTCGTTCCCCGTCCTACTGGACGGTGGTTCGATCCCATGGGGGTACGAAATTATTATCAACTAAAAAATTCCCCCTCGGTACATATATGAAAATATATCAATTCCGAGGTAGAGCGAATATGATATTAAAGGACATTTGTCGCTCAAATGATTTATATGAATCACGGTGATGTGATAAATATTCATAATAAGGCTGCGTGGGTCAAACGCTCGAATCGGCTACCATGGTGGAGGGGGTTCTGTAGGTACATGAAAAAGACGCATTTCACATGTACCAGTATTATTATGTTGTTATTATGTTCAAACATTATTTCACATGTTGCGCGCCATTAGAGTATCCCATGTTAAGTCCAGTAATATGATATGGCAACATTTAAGTATTGGCAACATTGTAATTATTGCTCTCGTGAGGCAGTCTCGTCACATCTGTCTGTTTGTTTAGCTGGCTGCTCTTTGTCCCCTGGATCTTGTATATATTTCTACAATAGACATTTGGAACCTACATTTAAGTTGTGTCCTTGCCCTCCACTTCTAAGGTTAAGGAGTATCCAACACATACATGGAGCAGTGAACTTTGGAAGTGTCGTATTGTGTGAAGATTATCAAGACTTGGACTTCAGGAAACCGGACGGTCATGGCCATAGTTGGATGAAAGTTTAGTTCAAAAGTGCTTTCGTGTGTGTCCCAGCTGATTATTTCTATGTCATGGCAGTGTAGTGCCTCAAGTACTGTGAAGTGCATTGTGCTTTTATTGTGCTTTTTTGGTGTGCTCTAGTGATTTTATTGAGTATGCATTTATTCTGTTGTGGCTTTGCCGGAGCACCGACTGTCACACCCGCACTCATGCCATATCACGGGATGACTGAGATTCAGTCGACTTGGCAACGTCGCCTTGGATGTGAGCTGCCGTAGGCAGACACTATCGTTCATTAGTCCCCTCGTTGGCTGACGTATTTCTCGCACATACGCACACTCACGCTTCAACGAAATTTATTTATTATTCTTGTATCAGACGTTTTGGAATAATTTTAATAATTTTGTTGAAACTTTATTCTTGCGCACTGCACATCGACAATAATGACGGACTCGAAAGGTACGCCTGCAGACCAATTAGAAGAGCCCACAGAACAGTGGCAATCCAGTAATTGTGGGCGCCCACACTCAGTGTTGGGGGAGTGTTGGAGCATCCAGTCTCTCCCTCCCCCCACTCTTCCCCCCCCCCCCTTAAGCCCCCGCCCCCGCTACCAGCCCCCATCTACCTCTCAAGCTACTGGGACAGATTTCTCGTTTTGATAAGTTTTTGTTAGAGGAATCTCCGCATGGTATGAGAATGAGAGAAGAAGAAGGGGAAGATGAAACAAGAAGACAAGACAACGTGAAGAAGAAAGAAGAAGGGAACAAGAAGCAATTCGCCTTAGAGAAGATGATCTTAGAGAGAGGAGAATGCAAGGTTTACTGGCCCTCATTCAAACTCTTGCCGCCAATCATCCATTCCTCATTCAGGTAACCCTTAACATCCTTGGCACAGAGGTGGTTTTCTGGAAAAACTCCAAAGTCAACCCTCCTCTGCCTTCCACCACAGAAAGCAACCGCGCAAACGCCACCCCCACTGAAGGCAGATGCAACATTCCAAATGTTCAGGGAATGGAGACGTCGGTGGGATGACTATGCTGTCATGGTGGATCTTTATAAGCTTCCACGGGAAAAAGCAAATGATCCAGATGAGGATGTGTTTAACCCTGGGAAACGCAGCGTGTTTTAGAACACACATTCAAATATCTCCCTTACAGATAAGCCTGTAGATGAAGTCCTGGACGCCCTTACAGTCACATATAAAGGGTTTAAGGAATGAAGTTTTTTTTTTTTACTTCGCCGAAGAGAGTTACTTAGCTGCAAGCAATCGGAAGGAGAATCTTTCGCTGATTTCTATGTGAAATAAACTTCGACGCCTTGCGGAAGAAGTTGATTTATGCCCAGGTACCGCCGTCGCATGTGAAGAGACCCAGCTGAAAATGATTATCTTGATGGGCATTCGAGACGCGGACTTGGTTCAGAAGTTGATCGCCTTGGATGCCAATTCTTCTTTGCAAGATTTCATCACCACCTGTCGGTCGTATGAGGCGGCTAAAACTGCAACTTCTGCCATACGTGCCCCACCCAATCAGCTGTGTGCTGTTTCGGCCTACAAGAGAAGCAAGAAGTCAAGCGGAAGCATCCACCTTCGCCGAAACCCTCGAACCCAGCAACTTGGTGCCAGTACTGTGCTCGTCAGCATGATCAAGACAAATGGCCCTGCGGCCAAACAGTACTTGTAAAAGCTGCGACCCACCGTGTTGGTCATTGGTCCAGGACCATGAAGTGTCCTGCCAGCAAGGTCCAGTGCCGTCTGTGTCACCGCATTGGACACTTCGATAAGTGTTGTAGGGAGAATAAGAAGAATCTTCGTCAGGACAGATCTTCAAGCAACAGTGGTGCCTCTTCAGTCAACAACAAATCGCAAGATTCAAGGACCAGCTGTCGTCGCCTAGGATCGCCTCGCACCATTTCCAAGACACCCAAAACCTATCTGTGTCCTCTTGGGTTTCGGTTTGGCGATGTTTAAAGTGCTCGCATTAAAATGTTACCAGACACAGGTGCCGATGTCACTGTAATTGGAAAGCAGCACCTTGACACATTGGGTATCTCCAGGAGCTGTTTGCAGACGCCCTCCGCAAAGTGCGACGTTCACCGCGGATGGATCTCCAATGTCACCTGCTCTGGGTATATTACAAGTTACCCTTACACAAATAGGCAAGCGATCCTGTCTTGCCAGGATTCAAGTGCATGAAAATGTGGAATTTCCACTTTTATCCTATGGTCATTGTGAGGAACTGGCCATAATATCTCCTGATTTCCCTAAACCTATTTTAGAGGTCAAACACGTTAATAGAGTCAAGGAGCTACCCATCTCAGCGACCACATCACCTTCAGCAGCAAAGGAATACTTTCTTCAAGAGTTTCGAATATGTGTTGGTCTCGAAAGAAGAGTTGAAGACAGCTCCTCTCAAGCCTATGGCTGGTCCTCCCATGAGAATCCACCTTAAGGATGGTGCAGTGCCTTTTGCCATCCACACCCCAAGACAGATTCCATTCGCTTTTAAGGACCAAGTTAAAAGAGAGCTTGACTCCCATGGTGGCCCAAGGATAATCAAACCTGCTGGTGATGACCCGTCAGTTTGGTGCCACCCTCTCGTCGTCGTTCCCAAAGAATGGACAGGAGTCGAATTTACCGTCGATCTGGCAAGGTTGAATAGCCAGTTTCTCGTCAGCCCATCCTTCACCCCACACCCTACGCCGCTATTCGCAGGTAGACCCGAAGGCTCGTTATTTCACCACAGCTGATGCTCTCTGGTTACTGGCAGATGGAACTGGCAGAAGAAGATCAGCATTTAACCACCTTTATTACGCCATATGGTCGGTTCATACATTGCAGAGGACCGATGGGCTTCGCAGCTACTGGAGACGCCTTCTGCCTGCGAGGTGATATGCCCTTCAAGGTGTCCAAAACTGCGTTAAGGTCATAGACGACCTTCCTCCTCCACGACGAAGACTACGCTACACACCTTCATCGTATCCACGAAGTACTCACCACCTTGGTGCCGCAAGTTTGGGATCACACTCAACAAGGATAAACTTGTGGTCGCTGCACCCTCCGTGAATTTCTGTGGGTACAATCTCAGGAGACGGCATCTCAGCTGATAAGCAGAAAGTCAGTGCCATCAAGGATTTCCCACCCCTGCTAACCTGACAGACCTCAGATCGTTTATGGGATTGGTAACCAGTTAGCGGAGTTCACACCTGACATCTCCATTGCAGCCCAACCTTTACGTCCCCTGATGAGTCCCAAGAGAACATTTGTTTGTTTGGACCCCCGACCATGATGAAGCATTTCAACGTGTCAAGTTAGCTCTCACCAGTCCACCAGTTCTCGCCCTCTTGACCCAGAACCTACCTGGTTCGTTTTCTTCAAGACGGACGCTTCCACGACCTCCACGGCATTGGATATGCCCTCCTGCAGGACCATGGTAATGGACACCTGCGTCTAGTTCAGTGTGGTTCTCGGTTTCTCGCTGACGCAGAGCACGATATGCCACCATCGAGCTTGAGATGCTAGCCGTTGTCTGGGCAATGTCGAAATGTAGGCTATATTTAGCAGGCCTACAGAATTTACTCTGATGACGGATCACCGGCCCCTCATAACCTATTCTGAACAGTTATAACGCTGGATGCCATCGAGAACTCTCGTCTCCAGCGCCTCAAGGAGAAAATCTCGCCCTACATCTTTACAGCTGTGTGGCGTGCGGGTAAGTTGCTGTGCATCCCAGATGCATTGTCTCGCGCCCCAGTCAGCCACCCCACACAGGAGGACGAGATCTCAGGTGCTTCTTCCGCTGCTCATCTTCGAACTGTCATGGCTGTGAACGCCGTTACGCTTTCAGACGAGTCTCCAGCTCAGGATCCCGACAGAATACTTCAGGATCTTCGTGATGCAGCGAAAGCAGATCTGCGTATACTCATCTACTCGATTGTGTCACCATCAGGATTTCCTCGCAACAGATATGACCTACACAATTCCTTACTTCCTTATTGGAAACTACGTGAAGATCTCTACGCGGATGGTGACCTTGTCCTGTATGGAGCAAGGGTTGTAGTTCCTGCCGCTCTCCGTCGTCGCACCTTGTCCCACTTGCCATGACAAGCCACGAGAGGTGTGGAAGCAACCAAGCGCAGAGCAAGGCAGTCAGTTTTCTGGCCTGGCATTGACTCTGATATTGCCAACACAGTCAGAGCTTGTGAGGCATGTCAGACATTGCAGCCATCTCAGCCGCAGGAACCTCTAATGAATGACGACAACCCGACAAGACCCTTCGAGTCCGTCTCAGCCGACTTCTTTGTTGTTGCAGGGAAGTCTTTCCTCGTCGTCGTCGATCGCCTGTTGTCGCACCCTGCCAAGGCGATACTACCGCTTCCAATACTATCAGGATCTTCTGCCGCTATTTCCGTGAAGTTGGTGTCCCCCTTCGCCTAAGGACAGATGGAGGCCCCCAATTCACCAGCGCAGAGTTCAAGGATTTTATGAAGCGATGGGGAGTTCGACACATGGTAACCTCACCCCACTACCCACAATCGAATGGTCATGCTGAAGCCGCTGTGAAGTCGATCAAGCACCTCATCCTCAAAACAGCCCCATCTGGCAACATTGATTGTGAAGCATTTGACCGAGGCTTATTGGAGCTCAGAAATACTCCTAACTTTACTGGACGCTCTCCTGCCCAGATCCTGTATGGCTGTCCTCTCAGGTCATGTATCCCTGCCCACCCTCAAGCATTCTCCAAGGAGTGGCAGGTCAAGACCGAAGATTGTGACCGCCGTGCTGCCGCTCGTTACAAGCAGGTAAAGACCAAGTACGACAAGCATGCCCACCCCTTACCCACGTTGAGCGTCGGACAGCAAGTTCGGATTCAAGACCCGACCTCTTATCGTTGGGACAAAGTTGGCACTGTCATGGGTCATGGAAGGTCAAGAGACTATCAAATTCGTCTCCCTAGTGGTCGTGTGTGGTGGCGTAATCGTCGTTTTCTTCGCCTGGTGCCACCCACTAATAGTGACCCCTTTCTCCCTGTCCCCGTGGCCCCTAGCCAGGACCTAGAAAGAGAGTCCTTAGTCAGTATTCCTCCAGTAAACCCACGTCGTTCCCAAAGACTCATGGAAAAGGAGTCCGCTCGAGAATTTGTACTACGAGCGTGAGGGGGAGGGAGGTGTAGGTACATGAAAAAGACGCATTTCACATGTACCAGTATTATTATGTTGTTATTATGTTCAAACATTATTTCACATGTTGCGCGCCATTAGAGTATCCCATGTTAAGTCCAGTAATATGATATGGCAACATTTAAGTATTGGCAACATTGTAGTTATTGGCTCTCGTGAGGCAGTCTCGTCACATCTGTCTGTTTGTTTAGCTGGCTGCTCTTTGTCCCCTGGATCTTGTATATATTTCTACAATAGACATTTGGAACCTACATTTAAGTTGTGTCCTTGCCCCTCCACTTAAGGTTAAGGAGTTTACCAACACATACAGGTTCCATATCGATTCTAATTACAAATACAACGAGATCGACGTTGATTTGAAATGGTCAGAATCGATATAAACCTTTAGCCTCTCTTGATAGCCGTTTCGGTAGTGTCACTGTCCGATCCTGATTTCGTTCCCCGTCCTACTGGACGGTGGTTCGATCCCAGGGGGGTACGAAATTATTATCAACTAAAAAATTCCCCCTCGGTACATATATGAAAATATATCAATTCCGAGGTAGAGCGAATATGATATTAAAGGACATTTGTAGCTCGAATGATTTATGAATCACGGTGATGTGATAAATATTCATATATATATATATATATATATATATATATATATATATATATATATATATATATATATATATATATATATATATATATATTATATATATATATATATATATATATATATATATATATATATATATATAGAGAGAGAGAGAGAGAGAGAGAGAGAGAGAGAGAGAGAGAGAGAGAGAGAGAGAGAGAGAGAAATAATAATAACTGAAAACATGTGGGACTAATTAATTAGTAGTTAATTCATTTATTTTAAGGTCCTTCATAAACATTTACAAATATATGGGTCCAAATGGTACAAACCTACACTAAGATTTAAGTTTGTTTTATTGGTGCTTTGTATAGCTGCTAATTCCAGTAAATTTCTTGAAACATAATCATTAGACCTAGTAATTACAGAGCAATCGCTTCAATTTATACAATGAGATTTTTCGCTCAGATGGATAAATAGTGCATTTGAAGTCTGGGCTGCTCTAACTGAATACATATGCAGCTCTATTCGTAAATCTAAATATTTGCTTGATTGACAGACATAAAAAAACGGGCAATCATTACAAGAAATTTTGTAAATGATGTTATTTGTCACTGGACTATTCTTAATTAGCATACCTTTAATGGTATTGTTATAAGAGAACACAACATTAACATTAAAATATTTAAATATTGATTTTATGGTTTGAAATCCACGAAAGTAAGGCAATCTAAGTACATTTTTAGGGGTTTCTTTCTCATTATTAACAACACTAACACTTTTTGTGAGCTTTTTGATAACATAAATCAATTATATGAGGTGGGTAACAGAGATCATTTCCTATCTTTTTTATGTATTCTATTTCTTTGTCAAGATATTGTGGACTCTTAATCCGCAAAACACGTAAGAACATGAAAGAAAATGGAAATTTTAATATTAAGATGGTGGCCAGAATAAAAATGTGCTTACGTTGAATTATTTTTAGGTTTTCTATAAATACTGAATTTATATTAGAGAAACTCTCTATGTATTAATACATCTAGGAAAGGGACGACGTTATTTTCAATTTCAACAATGAATTTTATGAATGGCACTAAATTATTCAATTTAGACAATAAATCTTTTACATCTATATCAACAGGTAAGACTACTAAGATGTCATCTACATATCTGAACCATTTTAAGGGGACAAGTGTGATATTCGGGAGGTGTTGTCTTTCAAAAAAGTTCATATATAAGTTTGATAGGAGAGATTAGGGATTACCCATGGCTATACCAAATATTTGTTGGTAATATTCTCCATTGAAAGTCAATCTGCAATCACAAATACGCAACTTAATGAAATTATGTGACTATTGGACATAATTAATTCATGCAATACAAGTTCATTACTTAAATATTCTAGCAGAAAGTCAAAAGGGACTTTTGTAAACAAGGAACATACATAAAAACTGACGAAGATATCACTTGCTCGCTATATTTATATCTTATGTTACTAGTTACTAATGCAAAGTGTATTGTTTTTTTCGAATTAAACTGCTTTCGACCGCCACCCTCCTAAATCTTTAATCTAGACCACGGGCGTTTTTTCGTTTCTTTAAAGTGAATTGGACCTTTTGTTAATCCTGTATTGTCTGTTGGTATATGCTTACCTCTACAAACCCTCAAGGGGTAGTATTAGAATAGGTGCTTCTGTATCCAGCCAGCGGTGTTGTACATAATTATAAACCTACTAAAGTGTAAATTATTGTAAGGGTACATTGAATTCGACATTAAATGCATGTGGCTTAATTATGGTATACATATGACTATCTATCCGTCAATCTATACATACATCATATATGAGCAAATACCACAGGAAAATGATAGGAAGAAAGTCAGTACAAAGCGCTTTATCTTTTCTTTTTTTTGTGCACGCCAATGCCTCAGAAAAGGAGAAAGCACTTGGTTCTGACCTTCTGCCTATCATTTTCCTGTAGTATTCGCTTAGATAATGATTTTAATGATAATTATATATATATATATATATATATATATATATATATATATATATATAATATATACATATATATATATATATATATAATGGGTACACCTGAAAGTGCACAACTGTGGATGAAAAATTTTGGCTGATTTGACAATAGTCTTGCCTTGGCAAGGTGGCAATCACATACAAAATTATGGCTGAAGGCCTACTTCAGATTGGGTAATAGTATGGTAAAAGGTAAGGGTTTAGCTTAATGGATTATATTTATACTCTTAATCACATCAGAAGAAGGAGGATCACACCAAATGGATTCGAGGGGGACGTAAGGACCTCGTAACACAGATTACAAATAACATGAGTTAGATCTTGAAGTGGATGAACAGGTGACTGGAGGTTTCCGGGCACATGAAGCAAAGAAAATAATGGGGAGAATTTCCGCCAGACAACACGAGGTGAGAGTCTAGTGTCCACAGCTGTATTACTGTAAGTTTGCAACGCAAGTGATTGGGAGTTGAACACATTGCACACGACACGTGGTTGAGGATCAAGGGGGATGTACAGAAGGTACCTTACTCCTCGATCTCACAAAGAAATGAGTTATATTACTTATCACTGAGAAACACTCTTGGCTGATAGCCCACAACAATACACAATTATAATAAGATACATGAATCGCTTGAGAAGTGGGAAAGGAAAATAAATTGAAGACGCAAGACAGGACTGACTGCTAACCTGGAAATTTGCACATTAGCTTCTGTAGGAGTTGTAGGAGTCTTCGTCAGGGGCGCTGGTAAGGGAGAGACATAATAATGCACAACAAAGATCACATTGGCTAGCAAAAAGGACGAAATTATTATCAACTAAAAAATTCCCCTTCGATTTACAAATTTGAAAATATACTAATTCTGAAGTAGAGTGAATTAGATATTAAAGGACACTTGTAGCTCGAATAATATATATACATACACATTTATATATACAAACATATAATATATATATATATATATATATATATATATATATATATATATATATACATTGTAACGAAAACATCTTTCCACAAGGTTTTCATTGGCATTCAGCGCATCTGCTAACTTACTAAGATTTCTATGTATATCAGTCGACATAGAATTCTCTGGCCTTTCCACCAATATGATATCATGTGTACACACATACCACGTCTGTTCATATCGTTATTTACATGTCTGTAAATAAACACAAATTGTCAGCCATAATTTGACACAGAGTTCAGACTTCTGTCGACCTGATCCCAGGTACTGCGTTTCCGTCTGCACAAGTCATTGTATTCCCCGTGAACTGGCAATAAAGCACCAGTACCCAAATATCTGTCAATCTAAGTCCTCACAATCTAACCTGGAAATTAATTTCCAAAAATAAACATCTTAATATCTACCTTATGTTAATTTTGTCAATTTGGATGAACTCTAAAGTGCCAAACTTATTTGTACAAGTGTATTAAATATTAGTATGATAGAATTATGTCAACTTAGTTTTATAAGGATTCTCATAATGGTGGCAAATGCTAATGGTTTACACATCAGCTCTTTTACCTCTCTCAAAGAGTCCATAACTTATTCTCCCAATATCTAATCAATTTACAATAGCAGCGAAACTTCACTCATATGTAGCTCCTTGATACCACTCCGCCGAAGTAGTTTTGGAAGACCTATATATTTCTCCATAAAACACATGTATGCTGACGCATTCTAGGAATCTCAGAGCATAATCAGTACTGATTGCCAAATCCACTCTATCAAAAAATCTCAAGTGAAAAAGACCTTCTGTCTCTTTTTGAAAGATTTAATAACTTCAGTCATGATACCATGTCGGGTAATACTGTGCAATCTTGGAGCTAAAATTTGAAGACTGTCTTGACCTATATTTAAAGTGAATTTTGGCTCAGATCACTTGAAACCACTTATAGACTTTAATATATCTATCTATCTATCTATCTATATATATATATATATATATATATATATATATATATATATATATATATATTCGTATATATATAATATATATATACACATATATATATATATATATATATATTCATATATATATATATATATATATATATATATATATACATACATATATATATATATAATATATATATATATATATATATATATATATATATATATATATATATATATATCTGAACTTTCGTTGGCTGTAATATATACAGCAATCACTTAAATACTCTTAATTTTTACCCTTTTGACAATTAAATGGAAGAATATATATATATATATATATATATATATATATATATATTATATATATATATAAGCAAATACCAAAAGAAAATGATAAGCAGAAATCCAAGCGCTTTCGTCTTTACTAAGACATTGTCAAGGAAAGTGCTTAGATTTCTGCCTATCATTTTCCTGCAGTATTCGTTTATTTAATAAAAGTCACGTGCATCTACTGTGATTTTTTTAAGCATATATATATATATATATATATATATATATATATATATATATATATATATATATGTGTGTGTGTGTGTGTGTATATATATATATTATATATATATATATATAGTGTGTATATATACATATATACATATATATATATATATAGTATATATATGTATATATATATATATATATATATATATATATATATATATATATATATATATATATAAGCGAATCCCACAGGAAAATGATAGTCAGAAATCCAAGCGCTTTCGTCTTTACTCAGACATTGTCAAGGAGTTAATGAAGTACAATTGGAGAGAAAGGTCTCGGGTACAAAACAAGATCAAGAATACCAGATGGTTAATTGTCAAAAGGGTAAAAATTAAGAGATATAATCCAGGATTATCGGATATCACACGGTCACAAACCTAACCGAAATTACAAAGTACCTTTACAGTCCAAAACATGTAAAAACTGAATATATTAATTTTGTTGCTTATATTTATCTACAACTTTTTTCATAATGAAAGCATCAAGTTTAAATAAACCAAGACTTAAATTTAGAACATTTCTATTATTTGACTTGATGAAACAAGATTCAATGATATTCCTTTTAACTGTGTCATTACAATGGGATTAAGGCTCTTGCTTGACTCCAGTTAATAGGATGGTCTAAATCTCTCATATGTACGAATAATGCATTCGATATTTGCCCAGTTCTCACAGAATATTGATGTTGTTTGAGACGTTGTGAAGGAGATTTACTGGTCTGTCCGTAATAGACTTTATCACACTTTTTGCAAGGAATTTCATATATGCAGCCTGGAAGATCTTTAGGAGAATTTTCTATTATTAAACTCTTGACATTAATATTACTGAAAACAACATTTATGTTAAAAAGCTTTAAAATTCTAGGAATATCTAAAAACCTTTCATCATAGGGTAATTTTAGAATGTTATGCTTACTAAATTCAAGTTTGTCATAAGTTGAATAAAATGTTTTTCTAGCTCTTTTCCATGCCACATCTATAAAAGTCCTTGGGTATTTAAGTTTCAATGCAATATCATAAATAGTTTTAATTTCAGCGTCAATAAATTGCGGGCTACAGACACGTAAAGCTTTACGTCTCTGCATATATATATATATATATATATATATATATATATATATATATATATATATATATATATATATATACATGAACTTTCGTTGGCTGTAATATACACAGCAATCACCCAAATACTTTGGAATCATTATGCTTGAAACTCTATTCTATCTTTCATCGGAACCCAATGATCTTGTAGCTTTATCTAATTTGTCTAAAGAGGAGTAGTCATTGTCAATGACTGTTTTTATAATGTGGAAAATATGAATTATCACAGGGTAGTTATAAATCGAAAAATATAGTGGTGGCAGTTAATGTAAGATCTCGTTTTCGTTGTCACTCCAGAGGCGAAATGGGTACTTGTCAAATAACAGAAGCCTTTGTCAGCCTAAGGCCAGATTCACCTAAATTGTCAGTTATTCTTTGGAATTTTAATTTTAGTATTTTCATTTCGAAGAGACTGACAGTCGTGCGTGAGTGATCCTTGGTACATCGCATAAATACGTACGACCAATTCTAGACAAAGAATTTTAGGTCGAGTGCGACTTATTACTTGACTGGCATTTTGATTGGGCTCACACACACACACACAAACTCACATTCATCAAGTTAAAAAGCTACCATTACACGTATACTACTTTTATTCGTTCAGTTTGCAAGAATATTTACTATAAGGAGCTTAACTGCTGAATATGATGATGTCTCGAGGTGACCATTGCTATAAATGCTACAATGACGACTAAATCGGATATGAAAACTCTTATTTGTAAACTTTGTCTAATACCTTGTATACTATTAAAAATTCAGAGAACAAAGTAATCTTCCATATTTATAGAATCTTGCCATTTGAGATTTCTTCTTACACATTTCTCTTCCCATAAAGTGGTGTTCCAGTATTGTCATGTTAATCAACAAAACAGAAAACAATGAGATCAATTGATACCATATTCTTAGTATCAAAAGTCGAGAATACACATCATAAGAGTGTACTCACATTTTACACTTTTACAATAGGAGAACTACAATGACATGATTGCTCGGAGATACACTAAAGATTTTAAATCTTTATTTTGTCTTTCGTGTCACGTATCTTTCTCGGTATTTTGGTCATCCAAATGCAACTGTCGCGTTTTTTTAAGTACTGGCACTAAAGCTTATTTTTGTACCATAAAGATATTACATCCTTCGATGAAGGAAGAGAGAGAGAACATGTGGATATATATGTAGAGTTGTTCCCTTTGAACGGACACCCGGTTTGTCATCTAGCGACGCTTCCCTTAAGCGATTGCCGGTGGGTACAGGGATACTTTATATAAGTTTCTTTTCTATCTTTCTTTACAAAAATACCGTGAAGATCACTCAGTCATCAGCACTTCTATTCTGTCTGTGAGTGACAACACACTGTTACACACCTCTAGCTCCAACGCACGAACGTACAAACTAACTCTCAACAGGAACACATAAATTTGATCAAAGACGTTAATTATTAAACTTGAATAAGTCTTGAACATTATTCAAGAACCAACCCCGACTCATAAAGAGATATTAACGTGACAACATAATAGCTCACACGATGCAACTATGACTTCCCTCTCTCTCTCCAATCTGTGCATCTAAACACTCATAGTTATATACATTATTATATGTTGTTACACACACACAC
The DNA here is from genome assembly GCF_015104395.2 of Macrobrachium nipponense. Lineage (NCBI taxonomy): Eukaryota > Metazoa > Arthropoda > Malacostraca > Decapoda > Palaemonidae > Macrobrachium > Macrobrachium nipponense. The sequence goes on along the minus strand of NC_087206.1, from coordinate 101,316,033 downwards.
ACACACACTATATATATATATATATATATATATATATATATATATATATATATATATATATATATATATAATATATATATATATAGTATAACTGAATCACGAAAGTTAGGAACGTGATAAATCCATAAATAAAGATAAATGCCACGAAGGAAAAATAAACGAAGGAGGTCTGCAAGATCTTTCGACTTTAAAAGTCCTTTACTGAGCAGATACTGACATAAATACGAGAAAAGACAATACAAGAAGGTTCGTATAACTGACAGATAGGAATTAAAAAGGGATTAGTACCTAGAATCCGACACACCTGGAAGATAAGAAACCTTCCCAAAACAAGCATAAACAATGGGTGCAATTAAAGGTTTAAGACAATCATCTCAGATACAATTTCCAGACAATTAAAGGATTATAGGTGACAGCTATTCGGAACTTGGTAAACAAAACCATATTCACAATACATGACAGACATACATTACAACAAAATTTAATAACTCTAAGGCAACTGATTTTTATTTAAGTCAGTAATTATATCTTTGAGGTCATTCTTAAACATGTTACAAATACAAGGGTCTAAATGAAAAAGGCCACGACTAACATTGAAATTACAATGAATAGTAAGTTGTATTAAAGCAGATTCTAAAAGATTTCGTGATAAGACATCTCTTGACCATGAAATTACTGAACTATCAATCCAATTAATTTGGTGGTTGTTTTCACTTAAATGAATGAATAATGCATTAGATTTTTGCCCAGTTTTTACAGAGTATTTATGCTGGCTTAGCCTTACTTCTAAGCCTTTGCTGGACTGTCCGAGATAAAATGAGGGACAATCCATACATGGAATTTTATATATTTTGTTGTTGCTTTCTCTGGGGCCATTTTTTATTAACATTCTTTTTAGTGTGTTATTATAGGAAAAAACAAGGTTGACATTAAAAGCTTTTAACAATGGTTTAATGGTTTCAAATCCGTTAAAATAAGGCAAACTGAGAATGTTCTTAGAATTTTCTTTCTGTGTATTATATACAGTATAAAACTTTTTGTGGGCTTTATTATAACAAATGTCTAATATATGTGAAGGATAGCATAAATCTTTCCCTATTTTTCTTATGTATTCAATTTTTTTATCCAAATATTGTGGACTGACAATTCGCAATGCTCGTAAAAACATAGAGGAAAAAATTTATATTTTTATATTAAGATGGTGGCCTGAGAAGAAATGAACATAAGTTAAGTTGTTAGTCGGTTTCCTATAAATACTGAATTTACATTGAAATGGTTCTCTATGTATCAAAACGTCTAAGAAAGGGAGGCAATTGTCTTTTTCTAATTCTAGAGTAAACTTAATCGATAGTACCTGGTTATTTAATTTAGAGAGTAAATCATTTACATCAATACCGACAGGAAGAACAGCTAAACAATCATCAACGTAACGATACCACTTTACAGGAATATGAATGATATTAGGTAAGTAGCGTTTTTCAAAGAATTCCATATATAGGTTTGAGAGTAATGGTGATAAAGGATTTCCCATTGCCATGCCAAAAATTTGTTGATAAAATTCACCATTGAATATAAACTTACAATCACAAATGCACAAACTTGTGGGTGAAATAATGTGACTTATAGGTAGAGGTAATTCATGCTGAGTTAGTTCATTACTAGATATTCTAAAATAGAGTCTATAGGGACTTTAGTAAAAAGAGAACATACATCAAAACTAACGAATCTATCAGTAGGGCAAAGAGCAATTTTGTTTATCAACTAAATCTAGAGAATTATATATATGAGAATCGGAGATGGTTCCAAGTAACGGGGACAAGATCTTAGTGATATATTCCGAGAGTTTATATGAAATTGAACCAACAGTACTGATAATAGGCCGCATAGGGTTATTTTCTTTGTGCGTTTTGACTAATCCGTACAGTAAGGTAGCGAAGGAGATTTGACTGACAATTAGCCTAGTAGTCCTGTTTTTCTTTGATTTAAGGGATACTTTTCACTATAGCTATTGAAAGTTTTTTATGACCTTGATCAAGAAGGATTTGATTTTTTGTTAGTTTTCTTTTATCAAGGTCACATCATCATCCAGTAGGGCTTGCATACGTGATATGTAGTCAGCTTTATGTAAAATTACTATACTATTTTACTTATCAGCTTTTGTAATGTGGATAGTATTGTCCTTTTTAAGATCGGTCAAACTTTTCTTATAGCGACCAGGGAAGTTACTTTCATGCTTAACATTAGCAGCTCCGTAAACAATACCTTTAATCATGTCAACATGATTTTGAGGAAGATCACAATATTTTTCAAATTTACTTAGGGATGACCCAATCATTAAAGCAGAAGGTCTACTTGTTACAAAGAAAGATAAACCATATCCAAGCACACTCACAACATTTTCACTTATTTGTTTACTAGATAAGTTAACAACGCAATCTTGACGTGCACAATTAGTCCAATCACTGCTATCAATAAGATTTTTTAGTTTTCTGTCGAGTTTCCTTTTCAGGGCATCTGTAGTCCTACGTAGTTTTTCGTAAATTTCCCGTTGCAGCGAGTCCTTCCAATCAGCCGGGAAGGAATGATTGAAGGAGATCCTTGTTCTTTCCAGTTCCTTGAATTTTTCTTTCTCTTCTTGCTTGGCGGCTGCTATGTGCTGTTTCAACATCATGGCACTAAATTCATTGAATGGGTGATTGTCATACCTTCTTAGACGGCGTGGCAGCAAGGATTTAGGGAGCACTTGTTCAGAAAGGCACTTCTTCAGGAACTTAAGACGAATTCTGGTTGAATGTGCAGCCACAAGAGACTTGGAGAAGGTAGTGACAAAACATCTCGAAAGAGGAAACAGGATAGCGAAAGTACACGTGGCCCTCATTATGTATAACTGAATCACGAAAGTTAGGAACGTGATAAATCCATAAATAAAGATAAATGCCACGAAGGAAAAATAAACGAAGGAGGTCTGCAAGATCTTTCGACTTTAAAAGTCCTTTACTGAGCAGATACTGACATAAATACGAGAAAAGACAATACAAGAAGGTTCGTATAACTGACACATAGGGATTAAAAAGGGATTAGTACCTAGAATCCGACACACCTGGAAGATAAGAAACCTTCCCAAAACAAGCATAAACAATGGGTGCAATTAAAGGTTTAAGACAATCATCAGATACAATTTCCAGACAATTAAAGGATTATAGTGACAGCTATTCGGAACTTGGTAAACAAAACATTAAAATCACATACATGACAGATACATTACAACAAAATTTAATTAACTCTAAGGCAACTGATTTTTATTTAAGGTCAGTAATTCTATAATCGTTTGAGGTCACTTCTTAAACATGTTACAGATACAAGGGTCTAAATGAAAAAGGCCACGACTAACATTGAAATTACAATGAATAGTAAGTTGTATTAAAGCAGATTTTAAAAGATTTCGTGATAAGACATCTCTTGACCATGCAATTACTGAACTATCAATCCAATTAATTCGGTGGTTGTTTTCACTTAAATGAATGAATAATGCATTAGATTTTTGCCCAGTTTTTACAGAGTATTTATGCTGGCTTAGCCTTACTTCTAAGCCTTTGCTGGACTGTCCGAGATAAAATGAGGGACAATCCATACATGGAATTTTATATATTATGTTGTTGCTTTCTCTGGGGCCATTTTTTATTAACATTCTTTTTAGTGTGTTATTATAGGAAAAAACAAGGTTGACATTAAAAGCTTTTAACAATGGTTTAATGGTTTAAAATCCGTTAAAATAAGGCAAACTGAGAATGTTCTTAGAATTTTCTTTCTGTGTGTTATTTACAGTATAAAACTTTTTGTGGGCTTTGTTATAACAAATGTCTAATATATGTGAAGGATAGCATAAATCTTTCCCTATTTTTCTTATGTATTCAATTTCTTGATCCAAATATTGTGGACTGACAATTCGCAATGCTCGTAAAAACAGAGGAAAAAATTGATATTTTTATGTTAAGATGGTGGCCTGAGAAGAAATGAACATAAGTTAAGTTGTTAGTCGGTTTCCTGTAAATACTGAATTTACATTGAAATGGTTCTCTATGTATCAAAACATCTAAGAAAGGGAGGCAATTGTCTTTTTCTAATTCTAGAGTAAACTTAATCGATGGTACCTGGATATTTAATTTAGAGAGTAAATCATTTACAACAATACCGACAGGAAGAACAGCTAAACAATCATCAACGCTACTTACCTAATATCATTAATATTCCTGTAAAGTGGTATCGTTACGTTGATGATTGTTTAGCTGTTCTTCCTGTATCTCATTATACATCTTTTCCACCCCCAAATGTGGACTACCAAACTTTCAATGTACTATCTCGTTCGAACTCTTGTAAACGGCTTCGTCCTCTAGCTTTGAGCTTACCAGCCACCGACTTCTTGCCTTTCTTGCTGACTGGGATGTGACAGTCCTGGCCTGAAGATGAAGAAGAATTCACTCTTCTCCTCTTGGCCCGAGGATCAGTCGCAAAATCCCGTATCCTCCAACACTTGACTGGTACCCGCTGTGATGTCATCGAACTTAGCGAGGACGCCGAGCTAGAGGAAGAAGACAAAGACGACGACGAATCACGCCTTTTCTTTTTGCCTTTCTTATTAATTTTCTTCTCTAGATCCTGTAATTTCTTCATTACAGAGTATACTACCGAGTCAGAAAGCGTATTTGAGTCCGGAGGGAGCGAAGTAGACTGAGAAGCATTGGGCTGTGACGTCATTGCGTCTGCCATGTCGGTGTGTGATGTCGGTTGTGACGTCACCAATCTTGTAGGGAGAGACTGGGCTGCTGCTGCTGGCATCCCCGCGTTTGCAGCAAAACTACCCCCAAAGTTCTGCATCACCGTAAACATTGAAGTTGTTGGCGTAGCCGCGGCATTATTTCCCATAAAGTGCAAGCCCGGGGGATGAGGAATATTCAGCGCTGCCGGATTCTGCTGGAACCGTGACGCCATATAGCGTGACAGCAAACCTTCCAAGGTTGGTACGCCTGGGAGGCCTAGCGCCGCCCACATACCTTCCATCCTGTTTGAGTCGGGAGCAGGCACCTGGAACAAAGATGGCGATGCTCCCCCCCCTCCCTTCTGGGAACAACGGAGCGTAAATATTATGCATCAAATTACCCAAAACCCCTCCTGGAGTTTCTGATAACGAACCACTAGGAGAAACCGAAGGGGTATGGGACAAATCAAAGGCAGGAGGCGAAACATATGGAGCAGTCTGGTGTATTGCCGATACAAAAGAAGCCGGCAACACTTGGTCATCCTAAGAAGGCGTCAACTCCTTTCTTTTGTACTGGCCTTTCTCATAAAACTTCCTCCACTGTTCCACCGACCAACCACGACAAACAGAAGAAGGATTAGTAATTGTACATATATTTTCTCTGCACCTACTACACGGATGAGGATCCATCAACACCGAAGTTAGGAATCTCGAACACGGAAAGCCACTGACTCCAGGGCATTTCCTTTGGCTTGCCTTTGAAACGGAAGAAGATCCCGACGGCGATACATAACAAATGTCTAATAAATGTGAAGGATAGCATAAATCTTTCCCTATTTTTCTTATGTATTCAATTTCTTGATCCAAATATTGTGGACTGACAATTCGCAATGCTCATAAAAACATAAGAGGAAAAAATTGATATTTTTATATTAAGATGGTGGCCTGAGAAGAAATGAACATAAGTTAAGTTGTTAGTCGGTTTCCTAGAAATACTGAATTTACATTGAAATGGTTCTCTATGTATCAAAACGTCTAAGAAAGGGAGGCAATTGTCTTTTTCTAATTCTAGAGTAAACTTAATAGATGGTACCTGGTTATTTAATTTAGAGAGTAAATCATTTACATCAATACCGACAGGAAGAACAGCTAAACAATCATCAACACTACTTACCTAATATCATTCATATTCCTGTAAAGTGGTATCGTTACGTTGATGATTGTTTAGCTGTTCTTCCTGAATCTCATTATACATCTTTTCCACCCCCAAATGTGGACTACCAAACTTTCAATGTACTATCTCGTTCGGACTCTTGTAAACGGCTTCGTCCTATAGCTTTGAGCCTGAAGATGAAGAAGAATTCACTCTTCTCCTCTTGGCCCGAGGATCAGTCGCAAAATCCCGTATCCTCCAACACTTGACTGGTACCCGCTGTGATGTCATCGAACTTAGCGATGACGCCGAGCTAGAGGAAGAAGACAAAGATGACGACGAATCACGCCTTTTCTTTTTGCCTTTCTTATTAATTTTCTTCTCTAGATCCTGTAATTTCTTCATTACAGAGTGTACTACCGAGTCAGAAAGCGTATTTGAGTCCGGAGGGAGCGAAGTAGACTGTGAAGCATTAGGCTGTGACGTCATTGCGTCTGCCATGTCGGTGTGTGATGTCGGTTGTGACGTCACCAATCTTGTAGGGAGAGACTGGGCTGCTGCTGCTGGCATCCCCGCGTTTGCAGCAAAACTACCCCCAATGTTCTGCATCACCGTAAACATTGAAGTTGTTGGCGTAGCCGCGGCATTATTTCCCATAAAGTGCAAGCCCGGGGGATGAGGAATATTCAGCGCTGCCGGATTCTGCTGGAACCGTGACGCCATATAGTGTGACAGCAAACCTTCCAAGGTTGGTACGCCTGGGAGGCCTAGCGCCGCCCACATACCTTCCATCCTGTTTGAGTCGGGAGCAGGCACCTGGAACAAAAATGGCGATGCTCCCCCCCCTCCCTTCTGGGAACAACGGAGCGTAAATATTATGCATCAAATTACCCAAAACCCCTCCTGGAGTTTCTGATAATGAGCCACTAGGAGAAACCGAAGGGGTATGGGACAAATCAAAGGCAGGAGGCGAAACATATGGAGCAGTCTGGTGTATTGCCGATACAAAAGAAGCTGGCAACACTTGGTCATCCAAAGATGGCGTCAACTCCTTTCTTTTGTACTGGCCTTTCTCATAAAACTTCCTCCACTGCTCCACTGACCAACCACGACAAACAGAAGAAGGATTAGTAATTGTACATATATTTTCTCTGAACCTACTACACGGATGAGGATCCGTCGACACCGAAGTTAGGAATCTCAAACACGGAAAGCCACTGACTCCAGGGCATTTCCTTTGGCTTGTCTTCGAAACGGTAGAAGATCCAAACGGCGATACAAAATACCGAATTTGTAACAATTTGTATTTTTCATAACTAACAAACCTGAGGTCTTAACATTAGGATTTACTAGCGCCAAGCTGGAAACCGGGAGAATTAAAATTACACTTGTGAGATCCAGGGACTATTGGCATCTATACCAGGTCACGGGGCATGTATACCCAGAATGCCCTCGGCGTCCTGTGACCCATCAGTTATATTTCTAACCCAGTTTAGACTGCTGGAGGGGTGGTTCGAGGTGGGCCTTTACCTGTTAAGACCTCAGGTTTGTTAGTTATGAAAAATACAAATCAGTTACAAATTTGGTATTTGTTCATATACGGAACAAACCTTCGGTCTTACATTAGGATAGACTTACTTATTGGAGGGAGGTATGTCTCTACAACTGACTGGGAGTTTGCCACCTTATCCATTTCCGAATACATTAGGGAAATTCTAAGAGAATGGACAATGAACCTAGAACCAAAGATATAAGCGAATCTATTGGTTTCCCTCACTGGGTGTTGATACCATTCTATGGTTTGCTCTTGTCCCTTGTAACTGGATCCACCCTCACCCCTCTCTTCCCTATTATCTAGAGGGGTGTGTTGCTACTGAAAAGTATACCATAACCTAAGATAGCTTCACAGTATGGCTGACCACCTCACCTGCATCTAGTCCGTTTCAGCATATGACGGTACCCTTGTTCATATTGCCCGTAGTTAAAGGAGTAGGAAGAAAGTAGTAAAGAAAAAAGACCAGTCATCCCATTCATTCTACTTTCATACCTTCATCTTAGACTAGACGCAAACTGACCCGCCAGGGGTACATAAAATGAGGTGAAAGTTGTTTGGCGTTTCCACACACCAGCTTTCAGAAGCACTCAAGCCCCTGATGTCATGAGCTCTAGCTCCCTCCTGGCTATTTGACCCCCTGTCTTCTGTCATGTAAGCATTTCTGATCGTCTCCCTTAGCCAAAACGATATTGTATTCCTGGACACTTCCTTCTTGTTCCATCCTGTACTTACGAACAACCTCCGGCACCCCGGCCTGAGGTGCCTTGTCCTTCTTAAGTACTCTCTTAGTGCCCTGACGGGGCACAGAAGCGTCTCATCTATGTCATTGTCTACAAAGTCTGCCAAGGAAGGTATGGCAAAGGAGTCGAATCTGCCGTCCACTATTGTTGGGTTTTGAGTCTTGGCCACGAATTCTGGAACAAACTCAAATACCATTGACCTCAAACCTCTCGAGTGCTTTATGAGATATGACAGGCCATGTAGCTCCCCCACCCTTTTGGTTGAAGCCAGGGCCAATAAGAAGACTGTCTTCAGGGTCAGGCTCCTATCTGTGGACTGCCTTAGTGGTTCGTAGGGGGGTTTTGTCAAACTACTCAGTACCATGGTCAGATCCCAATCTGGGGCTTTTAGTTCCTTTGGTGGACATGACTGTTCAAAACTCCTCATCAGCATGGCCAACTCCCATGAAGACGAAATGTCCACCCCTTTCATTCGTAAGACTAAGGCTAGAGCAGCCCTGTACCCCTTCACTTCAGATACAGACATATGCTTTTCTGTTCTGAGATATACCAGAAAGTCTGCTAACTGCTGAATAGTGGTACCGAGTGGAGACAAGTTCCCTCTTCGACACCAATCACAGTATGCTGACCTCTTTCCTTGGTATACTGCCGCAGATGATTTTCTGATATTTCCTGCCATCTGAGTTGCTGCTTTCTGCGAAAACCCTCTCGCTCAGAGGAGATACTTGACAGTCTCCACCCTTGAAGCGATAGGGACTTCACCGACTGGTGGTACCTCTCCATGTGCGGCTGACACAGTAGGTTGCTCCATGGGGGTAACTCTCTCGGCACGTCTATTAGGAGTTCCAGTAGGCCTGAAAACCGCTCTGCCTTCGGCCATAACGGAGCTACCAGGGTCATCTTGAGGTTCTGAGACCGCATTACACTGTTCAGAACCTGACGGATTAGACAAAATGGAGGAAATGCGTACATGTCCAGATTGTCCCAAGGGTGTTGCAGCGCATCTTCTGCTACTGCCTCTGCGTCTGGGACTACCGAACAATACACTTCCAACTTTTTGTTGTACCTGGTTGCGAATAGGTTTATGATCGGCCCTTCCCACAACATGAGCATCCTGTCCACTACCTGTTGGTGCAAGGACCACTCCGTTCCCAGGATCTCATCCCTGCGGCTCAACTTGTCGGCCATTATGTTTCTTTTTCCTGGGATATACCTGGCCCTGATGTCTACCAGGTTCTCTACAGCCCACTGATGAAGTTGAACTGTCATCACATGTAGCTGCCGAGAAACTAGGCCTCCTTGTTTGTTTATATAAGCTACTACTGTGGTGCTGTCTGACATCAATACCAGTGAATGTCCCTTTACTCTCCCTGAATTCCTGTAGAGCTAGAAATGATGCTTTTAACTCCAGCACGTTTATATGGAGTTCTCTGTCCTTGCAAGTCCATTTTGCTGACACCATCAACTCCTCCATATGGGCTCCCCAGCCTTCTAGTGACGCATCTGAGAACAGCAAGAGGTCCGGGGAGGGTTGTTGAAGGGGGACACCCACTGTCAGATTGTCGTCATTCACCCACCACAGCAAGTCTTTCCTCACTTCTGCCGACAAGGGAATTTGCTGGTACGGGTGATCTACTATTGGTGACCAAAACTCCTTCATCCTCCATTGTAGAGACCGAAGGTGAAGCCTTCCTTGTGGTACTAGCTTCTCCAGGGAAGTTAGGATTCCAAGTACTACCTGCCACTGCCTTGCTGGCTGTGTTTGTTATCCCAGAAAGGCATTCACCACTTGTTTGCATTTCTCTATTGTTTGGTCTGTCGGGAATACTTTGGCTTCTATTGTGTCTATAACCATTCCCAGATACTCCAAACATTGACTTGGATCCAACTGCGACTTTTCCTGATTTATCACAATACCTAGGCTGTGACAAAACTGCAGGAGGGTCGCCCTGTCCCTGAGTAATTTCTCTCTGGACTTCGCTATCACCAGCCAATCGTCCAGATATCTTATTAGCCTGATCCCCTGAGCATGCGCCCACGTTGACACAAGAGTGAACACTCTTGTAAAAACTTGAGGAGACGTTGTCAATCCGAAGCACAGGACCTTGAATTCGAAAGCTTTTCCTGCAAGACTGAAGTGGAGAAATTTCCTTGAAGACTGATGGACTGGTATCTGAAAGTATGCGTCCTTCAGATCGACTGTCAGCATAAAGTCCCCGATCCTGACTGCTTGTAGAACCGTTTTTGGAGTTTCCATTTTGAAACTGGTTTTCCTTACAAACAGATTCAAAGTTGACAGGTCTATTACTGTCCTCCACTCCCCGTTGGCTTTGGGTACCAGGAAAATCCTGCTGTAGAAGCCTTTTGACGGACTGTATACTTGTTCCACAGCTCCTTTTTCCGTCATCTTCTTCACTTTGTCTGGCAGAATAATGGCCTTCTGAGATTCCTGATCATAAGCGAAGTGGGGTAATGGCTGTTCTGTCAGGGGTAGGGTTACCTCGAACGGAATCAAATACCTGACCCTGAGAACATCCACCACCCACTGATCTGCCCCCAGTTCCTACCACACCTTCCAGTGATTTGCCAGGCAACCCCTCACTGGTGTGGCCGAGTGATGAGAGGCGCCCATCCTATCTTCTTGAGCCTCTCCCTCTTCCCCTACTCCCCCTTCCTCTGTTGTTTCTATTGTGAAAGGGCCGATGAGTTAGCCTCTTTGGGGAAGAGGGTCTTGTGGCTCTATTAGGGATGTTATGTCTCACTATCTTCTTCCGAGGTATTTACTGTTGCCTCACCTCCAAAGAAGTAGCTTGACTGTTAGACGTTTTCCTAACTGCCTGCTGCACCAATCTATCGTTAGTGTCCATCCTTCTTCTATCTATCGCCTCTTCCAGTGTGACCTCTGGCAACAGCAGTTGCGACTCCAAGATATCCCCATTCCTCATCGCTAAAGGGAATCCAAATCCACAGTGCGGCTTAGTCTAGCCAACGCTGCATCTCTCCTCATTAGCAGGATATTTGCCCAAACATTGGCACTTAAGTTTGTCAAGTACGCAATCGCTTTGGAACCTGATTGTAGTAATCTAATGAACAATGATTCATCCACTACCTTTCTTGTCACTTCCGAGGATACAATCTTCGCCACTGCTGTTGACCAAAGATCTAACCAAGAAGCAGTCTGAAAGACAGAAGAAGCTGTTGCTTCTAACGTAGCAGCCTCTTGGTACGTCATCGAAGGGCACTCCATTTTAACCTGATCCAAGGTTAATCCAGGCCTTAATCTTACAACATTAGGGTTCACTTGTCTACACAGCAAAGGGACCTTCGGTGTCGTATAATATTTCCTTTGCTTCATCATTGGAGGAGGAATAAATTTAAATGATCTATTAGATCTTAAGGAATTATCCCTTCATGCAATCTTTGCGTTTACGTGTTGTAAGACAGAATCCGCATGACTCGAACAAGGCAGTTCATACGTCACCTTGGTATCCCTTTTTAATCCAAATACCATGTCGATTTCCGGAGGAAGCATGCTGGCGAGTGTTTCTGTCTTCTCCGAAAGGTTATTGAATTGACGAATCAAATCAATCACCTCTGCATACGAGGCCAGAAACTCTTGGTTTTCTCCTTCCTCCGGCTCTAACATACTGTTCTCCGTCACAGGGGATGTTGTCTCACCCCTATCTTCTGACAAACGGCCAGAAATTCCATGGCCGCCATTGGCTCGATCCCGAATAGTCAGTAGGGGAACGAGAACGCCTCACTCTTTCTCTGCTCACGGATCTAGAGCGAGAATCTCGTCTAGATCTCCAAGATGAAGGCTCCCTTGAAACTGATATAACTTCGTCTCTATTAGGATTGGTATCGTTTTCAAGCGTCAGGGAACTCGGCCTCGACCTTTCATCCAGACGGACACTGCCTTCCATGAACGTATCCGACAAGGTTGCCAACTCTCTATTTTTCGTACTTTTAATAGGAGCCTTATCATCCTTTGTGCTTATTTTGAATGGCCTTACGGGCAAAACTGGAACCTGCATTCTATCCTCTGCTGCACCCTTCGCCGCCAACGTTGATTTTACCAGCGGTATCGTAGTCTTTGTAATCCGAACTGGCAACTCCGCGTCGGCCGCTAGTCTGTCGGCCATCACCTCTCTCGCTTGTTCGGACTCTTGCAAACTGCTTCGTCTGCTAGCTTTGTGCTTACCAGCCACTGACTTCCCGACCTTCCTGCTGACTGGGATACGACAGTCCTGGTCTGAAGATGAAGAAGAATTCACTTTTCTCTTCTTAGTCCGAGGATCAGTCACAAAATCCCGAATCCTCCAACGCTTGACTGGCGCTCGCCGTTACGTCATCGGACTTAGCGATGACGCCGAACTAGAGGAAGAAGACGAAGAAGGCAAATCACACCTTTTCTTTTTGTCTCTCTTAGCCATTCTCTTCTCTATATCCTGTAATTTCTGCATTATAGTTTGTATTGCCGAGTCAGAAAGCGTATTTGAGTCTGGGTGCAGCAAAATAGGCCGAGAAGCAGTCTGTGACGTCATCGCGCCTGCCATATCGGTGTGTGACGTATGTTGTGACGTCACCAATCTCGTAGGGAGAGACTGTGTGGCTTCTGCTGGCAACCGCACGTTTGCTGCCAAACTACCTCCCATGTTCTGCATCGCTGTAAACATCGAATTTGATGGAGTAGCCGCGGCATTATTCCCCATAAATTGCAAGCCAGGGAGATGAGGAACATTCAGCGCTGCCGGACCCTGCTGGAACCATGACGCCATATAAAGAGCAAGCAAACCTTCCAAGGTTGGTACGCCTGGCAGGCCTAGTGCTGACCACGTACCATCCAACCTATGCGTTTCGGGAGCCGGCGTCTGGAACAAAGATGGCAATGATCCCCCTCTACCTGCTGGGAATAAAGGAGTGTGCATATTATGCATAAAATTACCCAAAACCCCTCCTGACGTTTCCGATAATGAATCGCTAGGAAAAACCAAAGGGGTATGGGACAAATCAAAAGCAGGTGGAGATACATATGGAGCAGTCTGGTTTATTGCCGATACAAAAGAAGTCGGTAAGGTTTAGTCATCCAAAGATGGCGTCACCACCTTCCTTTTGTATTGGCCTTTCTCATAGAACTTTTTTCACTGTTCCACCGACCAACCCTGACAAACAGAACATGGATTAGTAATCGTACATACGTTTTCCCTGCACCTACTACACGTTGGAAGAGGATCCGTCGACACCGAAGTTAGAAATCTAGAACATGGAAAGCCACTGACTCCGGGGCATTTCCTTTGTCTCCTCTTCGAAACGGCAGATGATCCCGATGGTGAGGCGAAAAGCTCCATCATACCACTTATACACTCTTACCGATCACACTCGCACTGAGCACACCCAGAGAACGAAAAAGTAATAAGAAAATGAAAAATGAAATGGATAAAAAACGGGCAAACTGAAAACCGGCTTTAAATCAGATAGACAGTAAACACGTCTTATCTTAAAGGTGGTAGGAAAATAACTGATGGGTCACAGGACGCCGAGGGCATTCTGGGTATACATGCCCCATGACCTGGTATAGATGCCAATAGTCCCTGGATCTCACAAGTGTAATTTTAATTCTACCGGTTTCCAGCTTGGTGCTAGTAAATCCTAATGTTAAGATCGAAGGTTTGTTCCGTATATGAACAAACACTCCATCTCACCACTTACACACACTTACAGCTCACACCCACACTGAGCACACTCAGAGAAAGAGAATTAATAAGAAAAATGAAAGTGAAATGGATAAAAACTGGCAAACTAAAACCGGTTTTAAACAGATAGACAGAGAACACGTCCTATCTTAAAGGCGGTAGAAAGATAATTGGCGGGTCACACGACGCCCAGGGCATTCTGGGTATACATGCCCCGTGACCTGGTATAGATGCCAATAGTCCCTGGATCGCACAAGTTTAATTTTAATTCTACCAGTTTCCAGCTTGGCGCTAGTAAATCCTAATGTTAAGACCGAAGGTTTGTTTCGAATATGAGCAAAGGTATTTTCTGAAGGAAAAGGCGAATGGAGGGCCAATGTTATAAAAAAAAAAAACTCGCTCAGACAGCTGTAAGATTTAGAAGAGAGAGAGATCGACAGCAGGGCCGAATAGGAAGGAGGTTAAAGTACCGGGGAATGAAAAGCCCCTACAATCTTATAATCATAGCCTCGGGGTTTGTCTCAAAGACATTCAAAGGTCTGTCACACACGGGTCAGTTGTTGTTTTTGTAAAATTGGCAACTGGGCAGATCTTTAAACGCCACGCCAGAGAGCTCTCGTCACGGTGGCAAGACTATAATCTCTGTTGTACTTTCCTTAAAGTGTGTGGTGTCATGATTTCCAAAACGCTTGACGACTTTATCTAAAAGTTTTTGCAACAGGACTCCTATCTAATGCAATAGTAGTGGAGTCCTTGAGGGAGCTTGAGCATGAAGGAGCAGCAGCGCATCCTCAAAATCGCATGCATCTGTCTTCATTATCTACACTTTCACTACTACTTTTTACTGACGTCCTGCTTTTTTATCTGTCCCTAGATCTCGGTCAACACTATCATTGTCCTCAGCATCTATCCTTCCTTTATTTATATTCACTGGGCTGATAACGATGTGCAATATCAGCTGGAGGTATTATAAGTTTTTGTTAAGTTTCTCTAAGATTATGGTAATGCTCTCAAGTTGTCTCTTGCGATCATACAGTTTGCAAACCACATGCTGGTTGTCATGGTAAATTTTGAAGTTCTACTAAGGATTTATCTTTTATATTCATCTGTCATACATGGGCGATACAATGGAAAGAGTGGAGTGGCATGGGAACGTTGGCTGGTAGCTCCACCCACAGTGATGACATCACGTCAAGTGCGGGCACTGTGATTGGCTGGAAATGGGCTGGTGCAATACCAGTATACATCTCTGGAATATGCATCCGGGACGCATATTTCCCAAGCCTGGTCGAGTTTAGGGATGGGGAAAATTAGGACCAATCAAAGCGCATGGAGCTGATCCTTGACGTCACAAGCCACGCCTTTTACCTAGACTCGGTCTTATAGCCATTACTGCCAGTCACATTGCCGAAGAAAAACTTCCCCATTTCACAATTTACGGCTTGTATGACCTATACGTTTTAGTAAGATATATCGAAACATAATGTAACACCAATTCAACAAACAATATATTCTTCAAATGAGATACACCGTGAAATATATAATGCGTTATTGGCTTCTCCCTCTTGATAATAGTGCTAAGTTCCTCTTAATTCCTGCTCACAAAGTCGATATTTACTGCATAAATAGTATTTTCATGGCAAGTGGCTATGGCTAAATTATATACTTGAACATGTGTTTAAAACCATTTAAAAAGAGTTGCGATAACACATGGGATGAACAAAAAACATACAAGATGGTAAAATTGATGGTATGGTAAAAATGATGGTATATGACCTGTAATTAGCACTACAGACTACAGACTACAGACAGGAGGCCAGGAACTCGCAGCACTTCGACTCCCATGACCCATCAAGAATCTTGGACTTCGAAAGCATGGAGCATGGAACGTTTTACAGGCGTTACTGACTGTTGTTTCAGGCTATAAAAAGGTATTATATACAGAAATAAAATAATAATTGCCTTATGCTTAAAAGAAATTTGGAGGATACAGTTTTGATGACAAATTTACGTACCCCGTAGGGGGAGAGTGCCACACATGTTCAAGTATATAATTTACACACATGTTCAACTATATAATTTATACCTCATTTGGTGCAATGTAGGCATTACTTAAGGTTCTTTGCAGCGACCCTTCGGCGCCTCGCTACAACTACTTTCATTCATTTCACTGTTACCGCTGTTCATATCCTCTTTCTTCTATCTTATTGTCCACCCTCTCCCAATTGCTTCATAGTGTAACTGCTTTGAGGTTTTCCTCCTGTAACACCTTTCAAACCTTTTACTGTCAATATCCGTTTCAGCGCTGAATGCCATTAGTTGCCCCAGTGCTTGGCATAATGCCAAAAATCTACGTAAAAAAATATTATGCACTTAATTTAAGTTATACATTTGTAATAAATACATTTATTCAATGTACAGGATCTGTAAATATAAACCCATGACCTGAGGTCATGGCATTAGGAGGGTCCTACGTGACCAAAGCAGATCTAGATTACGCTATGCGCTGTCTGCAGTAGCCTGGTCTAGCTCAGAGCTTTGTCAACATTTTATGTTTTATGATAACTTTGCACAACAACTTCCATGGGAAGCGGTTGACCTGTTAACCTACGCCGGAAACTTGTAACTTCCGAGCCGGCGGACTACGTATGTTTTTATATAAATTGCTGAGATAGCTAATGTTCCGCTATCGACGCGATGCTTTAGAATGGCAGTTCCACGCCAACCATCAAACATATCGGTCTTCCGACCGAGCTGCATCTCCTAGTATGGAGTTACAGAATAAAGTTGTTATCTCTGTTCAACTTATCTGTTTGAATCATCTCCTTTAGCTAAGAAGAACCGCTCTACTAAGATATCCCAAGGAGATGGGAGGAACCAGAAATACTTACGAATGACAGTCGTAAGGAGAACACAAAAAAAATCTATCGTCAAGCGATGAGACTTACACATTTGGCTATTGAGTGTGACCTTGGATGGAAATAGTCGTATACTCATATGCTACCGTTATCTTTAGCTTTAACTGATACGTGCTGAATATTTGCATAAAATTTTCTGTTGAAAGAGTTGGAAAAAAAAAGTGTCATCCATATTTACTTTAAAGCATATCGCAGTTCTAATAAATTTATGCAGCAATTCTGCTCTAGTTCAGCTTAGTAAAAAGTCTACTGTAACTCCGTAAATAGGTAGTATTCTGTACTCCTATATAATTGCTAAAAGTATTACATACTAATGAAATACTCATTTTGATTCTTTGCACACAATGAATGACAAGTACGAAAGATTTGCTAAGAATATTAAATAAATTAAATAATCAGTGTTTTCTTTGTGCACATTGAATTTTAAGCAAAAGTTCCGTAAGGGCTTGCTAAAAATATTCAATATATACTGAATTTTATTGTCACTTTTTATTTGTTTGTACACAATGCATGAACAGTAAAAAATCAAAAGCAAAAAATTTTCAATAAAAACTTTTTATATATTTGTACACAATGAATGACAAGGACCAATCAGGTAAGGACATCTGGAAGGTTTTATGAAAACGGAATCCACCTCAAAAAGGCAATTTTTTTTACTACAACTTAAGTGCATCTTGAAAAACAACCGTATTCAGATTAGCTACTGACAGGACGAGTTTGTCACGTAACTATATTTGGTTACATTAAGGCCTGTCCACACGAACGGACCTGATCGGCGTGCTCCGAGGTTGACGGGCAAATTCTGGCGGGCTTTCCCGTGAATGTTGTCCACACGGGTGAGGCGATGGAGAGGTGGGTGTGCCCGACGATGCCAGTAATTTGTTCAGTGCGGTACGATAAACATGGTGCCTACCGCAAAGAAGAAGATATTATGCAGCATGGCAATTGCTTTGTGTGTGATGAAAAAGAAGAGAATATGGTGCAAAGAATGGCTCGGTAAAAGAAATGCATATGGTTAACGTACGTCTGCCAGGGTAAAAGCTCAAGCCATCGGGCACCACCATGGTGGTTTTGCTACAAGATCCATCGGGCAATTTGACGGTTTGCCCGTCAAGTGTGCCCGTTAGAGGGGAGGTCCGCCGATCAGGCCCGGTCGTGTGGACAGGCCTTTAGGCTAACTTAGATCACCAAACCAACAATACCGTAGGTTTCCTTAAGGGCACATTAGCTCCTGAAATAATCTAATGAACGAAGCTGAAACAGTGTTCTGAAATAATCTAATGAATGAAGCTAAAACAGTGTTCCTGTAAATAGTAGGGACTATATCAGTCTGATTCCTGTTCATGGCCTAGTTATGACCAGTATATTGTTTTTATACAATGCACAGTAATGTGCATTACTACGAAATAGCATATGTCGATAGAAATACGTAGTGTAAGCCTACTCCCTCTCTCTATTTTCCCCTACAAACAGGTCAGATACCATCATTTTTACCATCTTGTATATTGTTTGATTCACCCCGTGAGTTATCGCAACCCTTTATAAATGGCTTTAATCATGTATTTTCAAGTATACAATTTAGAAATTCGCGATGTGAAAATATTATTTACCAAGAGGGAGAAGAATATATTGTTGTTAAATTACTGTTGCATTATGTTCAGATATATTTGACTAAAATGTATATGTCATACATGCCGTAAGCTGTGAAATTGGGAAGAAAGTATTTCTTCGGCGGCATCGTGACTGGCGGCAGTAATGGATATAGGACTGAGGAGAGAGCTAAAAAGGAGTGGCTTGTGACGTCATGGATCAGCTCCACGCACTTTGATTGGTCCTAATTTTCCCCACCCCTAAATTCTTCCAGACTTGGGAAATACGCATCCGGGACACATATTTGCGATTTGTGTTAAGGATCGGCTTATGGGAAAAATAGGGCCAATCAGCGTTCAGAATTCGCTTGAGGCAATGACGTCATTATCCTACCATTCACTGTTACTGCGTGTACGACAATCAGCCTAATAATGTATATTTTTATTATTAAGAGACAATTCTATATGTATACTTCGAGTTTTTCCGATCAATTTATTCATGAAATACTTGTGTTGCTTAAACATAATGCATTTATAAAAAATCTAGTTTAATGAATCATGCAAACCGATGAAGTATAACACTTTTATTTGAAATCTGTAGGATTCATTGCACGGCTCTCGAAATTCGAATATAAGATTCGATTTGTAAACAAACGGACGATTATTATTATTATTGTACCATTTACGGCAATTTTTAAATTTTCAGGTGCAATTAGTTTTTCAAGTGCAGGTGCAGAAAGATCTTTTAGTAGGCCTAAGCTGATCAAAAATTATCTTAGGTCTACAATGACCGACGACCGTTTATTGTCATGCATGGCCCCAATTAGCACTGGGAGGGATACAGCTGAATAACTGATTGATTTCGAAGCAGTGATCATAAGATTTAGTAAAAGAGTTAATCTATAATGTGTGTATTTGTATTTTGCAGTATGTAGTACTCTAAATTGTTGTATGCATTCCGCTGAGAATTCATAAATATTTAGATTTTGAATTCATTTAATATTTAAACTAGATATATGTTATGTAATTTGTGATATTATAAAACAACATAAGGAGGCCTAAGAGCGCCCTTCAGATAGAGAACTCCGAGAACTCAACCAACAACATGACACTTGTACAAAAATTTCATTACTCAACCAGTCAACAATACAACACTTGTGACAAACATCCCATCACTCAATCGATCAACAAAAGGGGCATCGGATAAGACACAGCTAAATATTCAAATGTCTGAAAGGTGAGTGGGATGCAGAATAGGCTAAGTTGCCTTAATGCCAGACTTGGCCAAATTGCACAAAAAAAGGGCCAAACAAACAAAAACAATTTCAGAATAAGTGGATGGAAGTAAATTCTGTTACAAGTTAAAAGCTTTCAGCTAAACTGAATATGTATATTTTGATATGAAAAGGACATGGTAATAAAAGTTACGAACAAAGGGGGAGAGAATGAACTAGACTTTTAGCTGTTATTACGTCTTAAAAAGTCCCAGATGCATTATTAAAGGTTGTTTAATAATCTACATTTTAAAAATAAAATTATATATACAAGATATTCCAAAGCACTTCAAATCTTGGATGCAGGAAAATCATTTTAGACCTTCAGTATAGCCAACATATTTTTAAAATAAATTATACAAGAATATTCCAAAGCACTTCAAATCTTGGATGCAGGAAAATCATTTTAGACCTTCAGTATAGCCTACATATTTTTAAAGTACATTTTGATTTCTTTATTGGAAAATCTGTGCATTATTTAGCTCAATAAAAACGAATATAAGACCAGTAACATATAGTAACAATGCTGTGGAATATTAAGCTTTGTGTAGGCCCATAGAATTTGTCCAGGTTAACTTAATGAATTGAAAAATAAAAATAAAACAATTATCCCTATGGCTACTCATTCAGGAATGATAGAACTATTGGCTTTTTCAGCAAATGGCCACATCTTTCGATTACTCTATTACTGCATGGCCATAAGAAGGTTGCAACGTCCCGAGTGAGTAGGCCTAAAGTAGAATATAAATAATTCAAGGGCAGCCCTATGGCCCTACAATTTATCGAAAGGATTTTAATATAGCCTTGCGATTTACTCTTTTAATGTCGCAAACGCCGAAAAAAAAAAAAAATTGCCAAGTTGCCGTAAATAAAATTATACAATAATAATAATCGTCTAGCTGTTTACAAATCGAATATATTCGAGAGCCGTGAAATGAATCATATAAATTGCATACAAAAGTTTTATACTTCATCGGTTTTCATGATTCATTAAACCAATTTTTATGAATGCATTACTTTTAGACAACACAAGTATTTCATAAACTGATCGAAAAAAAACTCGCAGCATGCATGTAAAATGACAATTTGTCCAAAATTGCATTTTTCCTAACTATACAAACCTGAGGTCCTTTTACAATAGGAAGGTACTAGCGGCAGCTGGATAGGTCGTAAGCTTTCGAACAAGGGGTTCGGTAGTTAACTGCTTGTCCGACCGGCGCGCGCGCGCGACTGGGAGGTAAACAAATCACTTTTGCTTTTGGCCCAAGCAAAAAACTGAGAGTGAGGGGTGGCATGAGGTGGGACTATGTGTAAAAGGACCTCAGGTTTGTATAGTTAGGAAAAATGCAATTTTGGACAAATTGTCATTTGTTCCGACACGGCATACCAAACCTTCGGTCCTTTTACAATAGGAAGACTCACTTCTTGGTGGGAGGAATCTGAGTCTTTTGTGAACAGACTGGTGTTTGCCCAACCTTGGAAAATGCCTCCCTGGTCGTAAGAGCGAGGGAGGGATCCAAGCCTCTGTCCGATTGATCGGGGTGTGCACCGCAGGATCAATGGTCAGACCTCTGGACCAAGTATAAGAGAGCAAAGCGTATCTCTTCGTACCAGCAAACAAGAACAAGTTCCTATTTGCAAGAGGCAACATAAAGTTATGGTTTGTCTCTTGTTGGCATCCACTTCCCCCCCCCCTTGTAGGAGGAAGTGGTGGATATTTGCTCCCATCCCTAGTGAAAGGGATAGGATGGGGCTCTGTCGAGTAGCTCACCGGGCATCTCGTCCTATCCAGCAAGGTGATGACCGTATCCCTCTACCCACAGGTAGAGGGGGGAGAAAAAGATAGGAAGAGAAGCCAGTCACTCTCCTCATTCACTTATCTATTCTTACAGTCACACCAGGACTTCGATGCTGTTTCCCAAGCTGACTAGGGTCTGGGTTAGCTACACAACGTGTTGAGCAGCCACCACGGGTCCCAAGGAAAACGATCCAAGGACCTGTGGGCAATATCCAAAAGGTAGAAGGAGGTGCCAGTGGTCTGGTTGTACCAGACCCCCTGCCTTCAGTACCTGCGCCACGGAGAAGTTCTTGTTGTAAACTCGAGGGAGTGTACTTCTAGGTCATCTTGGTGCTGACGAAGAGTCTTCAACACTCAGCCTGGATGTCGAGTTTCTTCAGAAAGCGCGGTCGCGCTTTCACAGGACAAAGCAGCATCTCCTTCGCATCGAAGGCGGTGAAGTCCATTAGGGAGGGGATTGTGAAGGACTCTAACCGATCGTCAGGAACCGAAGGTTCTGAGTCTTCGCTACGAAGTCGGTACGAAATCGAGCGTCACGAATCCCCATCCCCTGGATGCTTGACTTCGCAGGAAAGTCATGCAATTACCTTACCTTACAGACCTTACAGTTCGTTCGGGTTGCCCCAGGTCCCACAGTGTGAGGCACCTCTAATGTCTACCAGAGAGTTGCTAGTACATCTTCCGGTATATTTTGCATCTTCCAATCTTGGATGGTCTGGGATGCAGTTTAGATATTTGTCGAGCTTATTCTTAAACACATCTACGCTCACTCCTGATATATTCCTCAGATGAGCTGGCAACGCATTGAATAGACGCTGCATTATCGATGCTGGTGTGTAGTGGATTAATGTCTGTGTGCTTTCCTTATTTTTCCTGGTATTGTTTTGGGCACTATTAATCTACCTCTGCTTGCTCTTTCTGATATTTTTAGTTCCATGATATTTTCTGTTATTCCTTCTATCTGTTTCCATGCTGAATTATCATGTAGCGTTCTCTTCTCCTTTCTAGATCTATATAATTTTTAATGATTGTAGTCTTTCCCAGTAGTCAAGGTCCTTAACTTCTTCTATTCTAGCTGTGAAGGACCTTTGTACACTCTCTATTTGTGCAAATATCCTTTTGATAGTGTGGGTACCGATATCATATTGCAATATTCAAGTGGACTACGACTATGTTTTATAAAGCATAATCATGTTTGTTCAGCTTTTCTTGTTTTGAAGTGCCGTAAGAACATTCCCATTTTTGCTTTACATTTTGCCAAAAGATTGCTATTTGATCATTGCATAACATGTTCCTATTCATCATCACACCAAGGTCTTTAACTGCTTCCTTATTTGTGATTGTCTCATTATTAGGTCCCCTATATGCATATAGCTTTCCTTCTCTGTCTCCATAATTTATTGATTCAAATTTATCAGAGTTAAATACCATCCTATTTTCCTCTGCCCAATCATATACTTTGTTAAGGTCTCTTTGTAGAGCGTTCCTATCTTCATCACAAGTAATTTCTCTACTTATTCTTGTGTCATCAGCGAAACTACTCACTACCGTGAATCCTTAACATTACTGTCTATGTCTTCAATCATAATAACAAACAGTATTGCAGCTAACACGTACCTTGTGGCACACCAGATATTACCTTGGTTTCATCCGATTTCTCATCGTTTGCAATAACTATCTGTTTTCTGTTGTGTAAAAATTCTTTTAACCATCTTCCTATTTTATCTACGATATTGTGTTTTCTAATTTTCTTTGCTAATATATTTATGGTCTACTTTGTCAAAAGCTTTTGCAAAGTCTAGATATACACATGTGTTTCATTTCCGCTTTTCATATTTTTGAATATGTTCTCACGGTGGACTAACAGTTGGGTTTGTGTACTTTTTCCGGGTACGAAACGTGTTGTCCTATATTAAACAAATTATTTTTTATTAAATGTTTCATAATATTTTTCTTCATTACCCTTTCATAATATGTGATGTTAGACTCACAGGCCTATAATTACTTGCTCAAGTCTTGATCCACTTTTGAAAGTAGGGGTGATATATGCTAATTTGTGCTCATCATAAATCTTGCCTGTATCTACACTTTGTCTTAATAATATTGCAAGTGGCTTTGCGATAGAATGAACTACTTTCTTTAACAAAATAGCAGGGATTCCATCAGGCCCTGCAGCAGCTCCATTTTTAATTTCATTAATTGCCTGCACAATATCAGCTTCATTAATTTCTATGTCAGCTAAATATTCACTATTTTCGTCCCTTACTTCTATATCATTATCTTCATTATCTATTCTAGGGGTGAATTCTCTCTTATATCGTTCTGCCAGTAATGTTGCAAATTTCCTTTTTTTTCATTCGTTAATCTCCCTTCAACTTCTCAGAGGGCCTATTTCTATTCTTCTTTTATTCATCTTCTTCGCATATGAGTATAATAGTTTGGGGTTTTGCTTGATATTTAATAGGGTTTTTTCTTCCAAGTCCCGTTTTTCATTTTCTTTTGATTGTATAATCTTTTGTTCTGCATTTTCTATCTTACTTTTTAGTTCTATAACTTTCCATGCATTTTTTTTCTTTTGCAAGACCTTTTTTCCACTTTCTGATTTTCTGGAACAAGATCCTTCTGTCTCTTGGTATGCATGAATGATGTTTACTTTCTTTTCTTCTTCGGTATATATATCCACTATTTTCTCTAATATTTTATATAATATCTCCGTATTTACTCTTATGTCATCGCTTACGAAAATGTTATCCCAATCTTTGTTTAATTCTTCATTTATTTCTGACCATTTTATATTTTTACTGTAGAAGTTGTATTTTCCATATCCTTCCCACTTTTTCATTTCTTGCTTATCTCTGTTTTCACTTGCTTTTTTGGAATGAAACTGTTAATTCTATGACATTATGGTCTGAAATACTCGCATTATAAACATATTATTTCTTTAACATAATTCACCTCGTTCACAAATACTAGGTCCAAAGTATTTTCCTTTCTTGTTGGCAGGTAATTTATTTGTTGAATGTTGTATTCTAGTAGCATATCTAATAGCTTTTCGAATTGCCCTCTTATCTTCTGCACTACTATTACTCTCTTTTTTATATGTATAAGTACATCCACAATCTCCTATTCGTTCTTTCCATTCTACGAAAGGAAAGTTGAAGTCACCAGATAGGAGAATAGTCCAGTCCTTGTGATTTCTACATATATCATCCATTTTTTCATTATTAAGTCAAACTCTTTAGTATTAGGAGGTCTATATATTACTATGTTCATCAATTTTTCAGATTCAAATTCTAACCGGCTATTAGTTCACATTCTGAGTTACTATATTTCTCATATCCTTGTTTTTTTGTCTTTCCCATATAGTTGCGGTTCCCCCTTGATTCCTATTTTTTCTATCTGATCTATAAGTTTGGAACCCTTTTATTTGATCATCATTCTCAGTCTCTTGGGAATACCAGGTTTCACTTATATTCATTATATCTATTTTCTTTTCAATTTGGGTTAGTTCTTCTAAGTACTCTATTTTTCTTTTTGAGTTACTCTTAACTAAACCCTGCGCATTCATCACTATGATGGTTTGCGTGTTTTCTCCTTCATTTAATATTGGTAGTAATAAGGATTTTCCATGTCTCTTTCCTGTTCTGGTATGTTGTTCTTTTTTCATTTCCCAGAAATTCTGACATTAAAAAATCCAACTTTTCCATAATATTTGATCCTTCCTTCATCATAATTGTTCATTTTGTGTCTGAATCTGCAATTTTCTCCGTTTCTGCAATATCCTCTTGCATAATAAATACAGTTATTATCCCTTGAGTAGAATTTTGGAGCTGATGCATTGAAATTTTTTGCTGACATCTCTGCATATCTCATTGGTGGTTTGCTTTTCTCTTTTACCTGATATTCTTGATTTCTCTCTTTATTTGTTTCTTTCTTATTTTGGATTTTATTACTTGGTTGGTTATTTATTTGATTATGATTCATGGCTACAGGGTGCATATATTTGCATTTTTTGTCGAACTTACATCCTTTTCCTTCTTTTAGGTTTTTGCATATTTTTGGATGCAGATCTCTGCAATCATCCCCATATCCATCTAGGTATGCACATTTACCATATATTTCATAGTTGTGACATACCTTAGATGTTTTTTAGTAACATCTTTCTCCAAATCTGCAATTCCCTCTTTTCAAAAGGTTGCAGATTTTGTCTTTCTTGTCTATTTTTTCCTCTTTCCCGTCATTGTGTAGATCTGGGTAGAGCCTCTTCGGGATTTGCTTTTCTGTTGCCATATCGTAATTTATTTCTTCGTAGGTATGCTGCTTTATTGCCTCTATGTAGTATCAATGAGTATCTCTGCATCCATACTTTTATCTTGTTCTTTGTTTTCCTTATTTTTTTCTGTCATTTCATTTTTGTTTACTTCTCTTCCGTTTTCCTCTTCTTCTTTCTTCTTCGTCCTCGTCCGCTTCTCTTCATCCTCAAACTATTTGTACATTCAATCTTGATTTAATAACATTGTCTATCCATGATACATGTTGAACAAAAAATTCTTGTATCTTTTCTCATATCTTGTATTACCTCAGCACACTGTGGATGGGTCGGAATGTTGCATGCAGCACATTTTCTGATTAGGTTTTGTGGATTGACTATGCTATACCAAACCTTACACAGTTTGCATGCTTTTGGCATTCTTTTTCCTAATGCGTCAATTAGGATATTCACAAGATTCACCTTATTCATTTTCTTTGTCGGAATATGTTGGTTTATGTATATTTTCTTTATGAGTCTCTTGACCACTTGGATTTTATTTGGAACTTCTTCAATTATTTTCAAGATGTTTCATTAGATTTGTTCCAGTTTGAAGGATTATATCCTTCTAATATCTATGAAGCTTTTGTATCTTTTTGGTTAGGACTGTTGCTGATTTCATAGATGAGAAATGCCAGTTCCCTTCCTGCTACCTCATCGTATTGCGAATCTGCTAAACACGCTAAATTACGCCATCTCTTCCCGCAGTTTGGAACTTACTGGCCATCTTTGTTCTGATTTACAGTATTACACTTGATAAACTAACTTAGAAGACGCTTTATCCTACTATTTTCACACTAATCTTATCACCGATAGTTCACGAACACTTCTAGATATTTCTCAAATTCTAGTCGTATGTTAAACTTGTGATATCTGTTGATTAATCTGACTTCACGCGGGAACGTCTCACCAAGCAAGATGGCTACTAGGAGAGGAAAAGAAGGGAATGGTCGTATGACCTATCCCTCTTCTCGACTTCGGTGATGTCCTGTACCCATACTGGTCTATCCGTCTGCAGCGAAGTGTCTCACATTCTCCTATCCCCATGCAGTGAAGTTCTTCTCGGTAGTGGATAGGACACCGACACTCAATGGTGGGTGTCGATGGTATGGGTACTGTGACAAGCCGTAATGACGAAGAAAAGACTGTTATGGAACAACCGAACTAAGTCCACAGCGAAGTTCGTAACTGACTTGGGCGCTCTGACAGCTGCCGACTGACTGCGTTCGGTAGGAGGCAAGTTGTCCAAGCGCCCGAGCAAGTCACGTGAACTTCGCCTTAAAAGGGTTATGCCAAGAGACTAAACAAATAATTTGTTCGTCACCGATGCCAGAAGGCGAGGTGATGATTCTCTTAAGGCATGTGCCCAACAGGCGAAAGTCAATTGCCTTCTAGAGACCGAGATCCCTGATGGCAAGATATCTCATAGTATAGTTGATTCTCAGCTAAGGAGAAACAACACTATGTGTCGTTGAAGATGAAGGTGTACAGAAAAAGCAACCTACGTCTTCACAACTGAACCGAGAGAAGGATTCTCAAGATTCTGAACCTGTGCTACAAAGACTGAGAACGCTAACCGCTATTCATTGCTGTCCGGTGAGGATCGTAGTTGCAATAAAAGCGGAGCGCTTTTCAGTAATGAAGAGACAGGGAAATACTGCCTGAAGAACTGCTTCTCATGGGCTGAACATTTGGAAGTAGAGCTGTCAGGTCGAAGAGTAGGAGATGTCTTCTGACACATCTGTTAATTCGGGGCGAGCAATGAATAATTGCACACCTACGAATACGAGATATTTTGAAGACAAACTCAGATGTATACAAAAATCATGCGATGCAGCGGGAGACTAGTACAGACTTCTGTTACCGTGCGGTAAACAGAAAGATGAAAGAGTCCAAGAGATATCTCTGTTGAAAATTCTCGCAATGTCGAAGGCGATGAAATCGAGCGTCACAGCAGTAGATGGTCCTTCATTATTGCGAGAATCCCCGTTAATCAGAGACCTAAGTCCATGATTGTTGGGCAGAGATACGGTTCGGTAGTCAATCAAACCAGGGGAGAGAGAGACGTAACCGACCGTGCATCTCCGAGACCTAGCTGATACTGAGCTGCTATCAGGCAGTTCAATACGCAGTAGCTCTCGGTTGACTCGTTCATCCTGAGTTGCCAGGTAATCCATTATTCCACGAAGGAATGCGTTCGGCTAGAACCATCGAGCATAAAGAATACGCTCGAGCAATTATATTTAAACGAAACGGATTTCGGTAAATACAAAAGCTGATTTGGTGTTGTCATGACAATACCAAGTATCTAAAATCGAAACTGATAACTGCTGGGAGGTTGCAGGCAACCCCGAGTTGCAGTTCAATTAAGATACAATTCGTCTCGGTCACAAACCGTAGAGCTAACTACGGTATGCGCCTACCCCCCAGACAATTCAACTGTTAAAAGAATCATGTCGCGAGGGTAATATACGTAGTATACTTTTGTAGGTTCTGTACACGACCTCCATCCTAAATTCTTTTCCTCTCGAGGAATGAGAATAAGGATTGGAGATCGAACCGCCTTCGTTCTCTAGTCAAGAGAGTGAAGGAGAAGTCTTTCCCAAAGGAAAGCTTCAATGGTGAACAGAATACCGAAGACGATAGTTCAAGCCAAACTGGAAGTTCCCGTCCGTTCTTCTCTATTCCAGGTTAATCGCCTACTGTGAGATACTCTTCTTTCAGCAGCAGTCTTCTTCCAAATGCTAGAAATTACAGGATTTCGAGCATAAGCGAGGTTCCCGATTATCGTGTAACAATTATCGGGGATTCTCGCTCACTTTGGACCGTGGTCTCGCCTAAGTGTTTGGAGATCGTAAAAAAACTCGAACACTCTGAGTGCGCTAGAAATTCCGTAGAATTCTAAGCACTCTGCGAAAACCCCCACCGAATTCGTCAAACGATATCGGCTGGTGGTCCTCTCGATTCCCGTAGAAATAGAGAAAGGGGCAGGATCCCTCCTCAACGGCTTACGTCAGGTAGGACCCAAAGGTCCCCCCGGTAGCGCAGCCCCTAACGTGGAATCTTACAGAGAAATCTCTGTAGGATCCCTCCCCTTTCCCTCGTAGCCGTAAGGAGAGAGGGAATGGGGGAGGAATTGGATACTGGCTCGCCTTCCCAGCGGAACTAGCAGTTGGAGAAGAAAAGGAGCAGCCATCGCCTTACGGCGATGGCCTCTCAGAGCCTGTGAAAACGTATCGTCAGGAGAAAACGTTTTCCCGAGGAGGGTTACGAACTCATACTGTAGGTAAGGGTCTGCCGCCACTGTGAACATCGTCTGGGTGGGGCTGATCGACACCTGACAGGAGAGAGCCGATACCGTCCTCCGACTCATTCCAGTCCTCGTCGAGGTCGAAACCTCTCAGGAGGACCGAAGGGGTATTCAAATACGGTGTCCGAAGACACGTAGAAACGCCTCTGTCGCAGTAGAGGAGGTGAAGTAGCTTGTTCGACCGGCCAGAACTGAGAGAGCCTTCTTGTCCGGAGACGAGAGACTACCTGGTTCAACAAAGTCGGCAAGCTCCGATCGCGGCAGACCCACCGTCGATTTGGGTTCCCTCTCGGGCCCCAAAACGACTCGAGCCGAGACGTGGCTCTGCTGGTGGGAGCGGCGATCCTTCCCCGAGGTCGTTGTGCTGACGAATCAGCGCCATAACCTCGGCAAAGTACCTCTGGATCTCGGAAGTCGCAGCATCTTGCAGAGTAGGACCGTTAAGCCCTTCGAACAAGAGCATATTCCGAGAACCTTCCTCCTAAGAAGGGGGAACAGCGACAGCCCTCTCGGTCTTCTCCATCCACTTGCGCATACGTCCTGGCCGGTCCAAGAACCGTGCCTGGCACGTAGGGCGTGGTGGTGGGATCATGAGGGGCGCACCCCATCTCACGATCACTCCTCAATACCTCGCTCCTCCCGGTGTAAACGCGAGGAGGTTGAAGGTACGGGAGAGGCAGACCTGACGCTCCCTCCTCGCTCGCTGGCAGAACCAGCAGGCTTGAAGGGCTGCAGGCGATCGTCAACCCGCGGTGGCGATCGAGCTGCAGGCCTGGTCGAACCGTCTCGCGTGGAGAACGGCTGGACTGAGCACAGCGGCCCCGATCTCGAGTGTCAGAAGAGCTGGTGCTGGTTGCCGTACCCGATCGCTCTCTGTGAGAGCGACGGTCAGGCGACCTGCAGGCTCCACTGTCACGTCGCTGGTTCCAGCCGTGGCTGGCACCGGCGAACGGGGGGACCTCTTCCCAGCCTCAGCCCGTGGACGGTCGGTGGGTGGGACCGTCAAGTCCCCGGGTAGCCCAGCTGGTCGCCGCGAGAGCGAGAGCTGGTCTGGTGAGAGTCGCGTGAGCGGCTGCCACCAGTCTTCCGCCCCGTGCCGTGAACCTGACGCTGAGCGGGCTCAGAGGTCTGGTTCCTGGCTGCACGGTCGCTGGTAGGCGACCGTACACTCGGTTCCTTCCCGCGAACGAGAGGCCGAGAGCGGACCCTGATGCAGTGGCAGAACCACTGACACCAGGCGAGGAAGTACCGGTGTTAGCCGTACCCTCTGGTCCCCGTAGTCTTCTTCCTTGCGGAAAAGAAGAGGACGGGCCCCGCTCCCGAAGGAGCAGGAGGACCAGCGGAAGGAACCCTCCCATCCCACCGAGGTAGTGAGACGGGTCCCGAGAAGCTCCCGAGGGAGACTTCTTAGGAGGAGGAGGCAACCTTCTTCTTCCTCGGCTGTGAAGCCTTAGAAGTCGAAGGGGAAGAGGCGGCAGCCGACGACGATGAAGAAGATGAAGACGACGACGACGACACCTTCCTCCTCTTCTTCGTCAGCTTCCTCAGGACAGACGTAAGATCTGCCATCCAGGGCGGAGCCGGGGCTGCTGTAGCCGAAGCCACAGGGCCCAGACGCACCTGTACAGACAGACCAAAGTCTGGGGTAGTACCACCACGAACAGGGACGACGTCAGCAGGTATGGGCATCTCAGGAACAGCAGGCACAGCCAGCACAGCATCGGTAGGGACAGCCAGCGCAGCAACGGCAGGGACAGCCAGCGCAGCAACGGCAGGAACAGCCAGCGCAGCAACTGCATGGACAGTCAGCCCAGAATCGGCAGGTACGGCAGGCAGCACCGGAAACACAGGAAGTGGAGCAGCAGCCAGCAACATCCTGGTACCGGCGGCAGGTCCAGGGGCGAGCTCTAGGGCAGCGGAAGTGTGGTCTCGGCAGCGCGGCAACCACGAGCGGCGGCGGCACGCCCCCCTCTCGGTACGGCGAACGGCACTTCACAGCGGCTGTAGGCAAGACTGTTACCACGTGAGGCGAGTACACCAGGTGAGGAGGGACGTCGTCACCTGGAGCGTGGTCACCACTCCATGGGTGACCGCAGTAGGCCCAGACATAGAACCGCAGCCCCTGGACACTAGCACGCCCTGCAAATGGTAAGGACGCCCATACCTCACCAAGGTCCACCCTCGTGGCAGTAGCACCTGCGGAAATAACAGTAGTAGTGATAGTGGGGGGGAAGTCCCCTAGCGCGGGGGGGTGAGCCCCACACCGAACGAGTGGAAGACCCCGAATACAATTGTATATCGGGTACCGAGCGCCCTCCCCCGCGCTCGACGGATCGGGCGCCAGGAGAAGAAGAAAAAAACCCAGATAACCTCCCCCCCCGAAGGGGAAGGGCCATCTGTGGGAGCTGAGCGGGGGGGGGGGGTGGGGGGATTCTCGTTCCCCACCCCCGCACATCACCCATGTACCCAACAATAATAATAAGAGCCCGAGAGCAATCGTGCCCTCGGCCCGAATGCAAGGGCATAAGGATCAATTCCCTGACTGAGCGTAACTTGAACCAAATAAATATTGATGCAATCAATAATAAAAGGAATAAAATGAAAAAGAATCTTGCATTACGATTCACTTCACAATGAATAAGGGCTCGGATCGAGCGCATTTGCGCCCTCGGTACCGAGCGCAAGGGTGGTAAAAGGATCCATTCCCGATTATGAACGGAAACCTTGATCCATAATGAATTGATGCAATCAAAATATATATGAAAAATGAAAAAGAATACTGCGCTTGCGACTTTCACTTCATAAAAAATAAAAAGGGGAAGGATCTCAATTCCCGGGAAATAGCGGAAACATTGATCCAAGTAAATAATGCAATCTCAATAAAATATGAAAATGAAAAAGAACTGCACTTGCGATTTCACTTCATTCAAATAAAAAGGGGAAAGGATCAATTTCCGGGTAAGAGCGGAAACTGATCCAAAATGAGTATTGCTACAATCAAAATAAATATATGAAAATGAAAAAAGAATACTGTACTTGCGATTCCACTTCCATACAGAATAAGTTTTCGTGCCGAGCGCATTCGCTCGGCAACGAGCATACAGGTCAAAAAAATATAAATGAAAAGGGCACTTACTTACGATTTACATCTACACATTTCCAACCAAAATATAAGCTCGGAGCGAGCGCTCTCCCGCCCTCGGCACCGAGCATACACAATACGAGGATCATTTCTGGGAAAAATGAATTCCCGCACTTACGCCCTTCAGTCCCGGCACTCGGGTAATCGGAGGGCGTGGAGAAACCAAGATCCTTTAATTCACAATTGAATTCAATGGAAATAAATATGAAATGATTGTACTTACAATTCAGTTTCACTAGATAAATAGAAAAAGAAAAACACAACCATGCGAAAGCAACGACTATGAAAAGCGGGCCAGAGAGCGGGATGATCCACGTCTACAACAACAGCATGGCCGAAAGCAAAAGTGATTTGTTTACCTCCCAGTCGCGCGCGCGCGCCTGTCGGACAAGCAGTTAACTACCGAACCCCTTGTTCGAAAGCTTACGACCTATCCAGCTGCCGCTAGTACCTTCCTATTGTAAAAGGACCGAAGGTTTGTATGCCGTGTCGGAACAAATTGTCATTTAAGAGTAATAAAAACAAATTACTAGGGATGATTATCGTACACAGTAAGAGTGAATGGTAGGATAATGACGTCATTGCCTCAAGCGAATTCTGAATGCTGATTGGTCCTATTTTCTCCCGAGTCTTAACACATAAAAAATATCCATCCGGACTTTTAATTTCTTCCGGACGGAAAACGGCCAAGTGGCTCGCGACGTCACGGCTACAGTCTTCTATACTAGGTGTAAATTCCATCTGACTAGCGAGGAAATGGATTTGGAGCTTATATTATAAGAGGAACTGTAAGTTACGTGATCAGATCGTCAATTCTTAGAGTTCTTATCACTTAACTTTTTAACATCCTGATTTACTATGATAATGCAGTTGGTTACAAGCATGTTGCAATAAATCAGTATTCCGGGGATTGCTACGATTGCACCCTGGTTATCATATACACTTAAGGTATCTGGAGTTGGTAAGTCGGGGTTTACTTCTTCATACTGCTCTAAAACCAAGGGACACTACTGTGACAAACAGTAAAATTGCCTAAGACTTCGTAAATCTGGTAGCCCGTGAGCTAGTTAATTCCGTACCAAACATAAAAAAATTGAACCAATCTTCTTAGGTCAAAGGCAAATAATCCTACAACCAGAATAAAATAAAGTCATAATCACACAACACGCTTGTATAAATCAGATAGGTCCCAGTTAGCCTTTTGATTGTCATCCCATGGTAGAAGTGGGGAATTACGTGAGGAACAAATAGCCGTCAGAGCTCAGCAGAAGCCCCAGTCTTTCTAACAGAACCAAACACATGTAAACACAACTGCACTTACCTGTGTAACCTGTGACAAGCGCTAAAACACTCGATGCGAGTAACGTAAGCAACAGGTCGCCTATCAGACATGCTTACGGTGGTCTTCTTGACTCAATGCAGCTGTTTAGGGACGCCTAACGCAGTATACTACACCCTGCTTATCTATTAAATGACAAGATTACAGAGAACACTGAGAAAAATGGACTTTGAGGTATTCTGCCTTAAAGTCCACTGTAATCAAGAGTTGTGGGGCTGGGTTGTGTACACGGTGGAACCTCGACACCCTCTACAACAAACGCTGCCTCTCAAGGCTCTCAGGCTCACCCAGTCCCAGTCCCCCAGAGTCCCAGACTTGTTCGGGATCAATGGAGGTGGCAGTTGCCATACGCTGCAATTTTTTTTTTTCTTCTTTACTGCAAAGCTGTAAAATGATAGGGTTTTCAAAAGTTAAATCGTAAATCCGTATTTATGAGATAAATTCATATTTAGGCTATGCATTTGTGATACGACGTCCGATTTTTTTTATCTACAAATGATTATGTTTATGTAAATTACAATTAGTTCTCAGACGGTACCCAGAGCCGTATATATACGGCTCTGAAGGTACCTCTCTCTTCTCCCTAGTAAAGTACCTGTGATGGTTATAAAAGCTGACGGTAAAGAACTGCACTTTTCGTGTACCTAAAAACTTCAGCCATTATTATCAACTGCTAGTTCAGGAGCGTAGCCAGGAATTTAGTAAGGGTCCGGGGACACTTTTATGGAAAATAAATGAACCAGGCGAGTTGAGTGATCCCTTAGCTGAGGGATGGGGGACCCATTGTGAGCTCCATCGGAAATTTTTGTTTTTTTACCAGTTTTAGAGGCATTGTGATGTGGGTACATGAAATGAATATTTTTGACATATCTTAGAACCAGTATTTAGTGCTTTATCCAATGGAGTAATAATAATAATTTTTACTATTTTCCTTTAAGACATCGTTCATACATACATACATAGAGAGAGAGAGAGAGAGAGAGAGAGAGAGAGAGGTATGTAGAAATATCTAACTTTGTTTTTTTGGGTTATGGATTACTTATACACTAATAATTAAGGTCAAATGTCAGCCAGAGAATATAATACGGACAAACACGTAATGAGGTGATCTTGCTGTTTAACGGTCGTGTTATGCAACTCCACTTTTTTTTTTATTTAATAAGCCTAATCTGCATTACGTACCTATTTTCCCAAAGTGTTTTTGCCGTCTCTCTCTCTCTCTCTCTTGATGGTTTAACTAGGGTTAATCTTTTGCCATAAGGGATAGGTCACGTGCTCCCCTACCGCTACAGCTACGCTAATGATATGTAAATATAGTCATATTCATATATAATTACATACATACTTACATACATACACACCCACACACACGTATATAATATATATATATATTATAATAATATATAGATATATATATATATATATATATGTGTGTGTGTGTGTGTGTGTGTTATATAGATATATATCTAGTCTACCGCCTTACCATTCGATATGGTCTTCTTGCCTTACCTGCGCTAATGCTGCTGGGATGAATAGTTACTTACATAATCTAGTCATTTAATTTTTCTTTTTTTGCTCGAATATAACGTGTGTTTTTTTTTTTTTTTTTTGTAGTAAATCAACTACCCGGCATTCTTCATTTCCTTTCACAGACACCTGGAATATACCTTTTACTTAAATGAGTATCTAGAACCGAAGTGAAATCCACGCCAAAACATACTTCATAGTTGTCCCCTGTATTCCTGTGATACATGAAAGATATCCTAGTCATTGATTTATCGTTTTCACATGAACTTAGTACGGAACAGACAAATAAAAACAATCATATATCCTTGGAAGAGGCCATAACAAGGATATTTGCTAATCACACAAGTGCGTTTATTAACGAACTATCTTATTGATATATTTTAATATCCCAAGATACTATACTACATATTATCCACGTCGTTTTATTGTTTGTTCCCTTCAATACGTGTAATGATATGAATGTCAAGACACGTAGTACTGTCAGTTTGTCATAATTAAAATCAGACATATTTAGGCGTAATCCACACATGATATAGTAGAAATAAAAAAAACCGAAATGTCCTGTAAGACGACTTAAATAACAATATTCCTTCATGGGTTCTTGGTTATTGGTTAATTCTTGTCGTTATAATATCAATCATTAAGTAGTTATGAATTTATGTGTAATTCATCAGTATACATCGCAGTTCACTTAGTTTGTACAGTTCAGACTAATTAATTTGCATATTAACAGTCGCCCAGAGGAGACTCACTCTTGCACTGTAATTATTTCTCTCGGGTTCAAAGCATGGAATGACTTGCATGGAACTGGTCTGTTGCATACTTTCCAAAGAAATACATTAACCTGGCAACAATCCAAAGACGAGGGATCAATAACATTAAAGCAGAAAGCGTTAAAACCCCCCCTTTTTTTCTTCTTCTTTGCTTACAGTGAAGCGAAAAAGTGGATTTCATGTTATATGTTCTGTAGATATTGATGCTCGTGATTGCCGTATTATATTTCGTTAGTCGTCGCACCGTTAATTGTTAATTATCTGTTTATTACACAAGGGCATTCTATTCAGCGGAGTCCACACATTCTAATATAACAGTAGTTCAGTTATATACAGTCACTGTCTATCACTGAAATATTTCAATACAAGGTGACCAAACAGCCTGGGATCCAGGGTGTAGTTTGACCAGTTCTCGTCTCAGCTTACTATAGTACGTGAGAAACAACCACAGGGTATCAGAATTATCATGTTTTGTCTTACCTGGGCTATCTTACATCGAGTCGTAGAAAATTAGGCCTAATTTGACTCCGCAACGTTGATGCGTGAAATCAGGTCTAAGTCATTGTATCTGTCAGGAGGGCTTTTAGCCAAATGTCCGTCCTTCCTTTGTACATACTTTTTATACCATATACTAAAATGTAGAGCATTTCACCGCCTATCCGACGATATATATATATATATATATATATATATAGATATATATATATAGTATATATCATATATATATTAATATATATAATATATATGTGTGTGTGTGTGTGTGTGTGTGTGTATAAAAAATGTACTCACTGCACGAAGATATATGCATATTTTCAGCTGCGCAGACACACAATCGCAGCTTAATCTCAAACAACATCAATAAAGTTATAGTTAGAGCTTTCTCCTTATCTAAGTAGATATAGAGGCCACTCTATGTCTTCGTTAGACTTCTCTGTGAGCTTCCCGCCTTTTAAAATAGATTTAAGCATTTTAGTAATGCGAATGGCAAAGTATTAATTTGAACTGAATTATGGCTAGTTTTTGGAACCACTCTGTTCTTCTGATCGGAACAGCAACAGCCGACGTTATAAGCAGAGCGACCAACAAACAGGGCTTGAATAAGAACAATTGCCTGTCATTAGCACTGTTCATAGCATCAAATTAATTACGACACGATCCACAATCTATATATGTGTGTGTGTGTGTGTAAATTCAAACATTCATCCACACACAAAAGATGCCCATTGATAAACAGTAGTAGTAACACACGTATGCATAACCGTGGTGATAATGAAAGTGGTTAGCGTGTGTCATTGGAGTGTATGGGGCAGTCCCCATACACTCCAATCTAACGCCATGAAAGGGCCGGCCTTTCAATAAGGGTCAACAGCAGGGTGGGGCCTGCAACACACATTTGGGCCCCAGTGTCTACCACAGCCTGTACAGGGTTGTGACCCTTAGGCTTAGGCCTATGCACTAATGAGGACACTGCCACTTGTATAGTAGGCTGCATACTGGGTTGTACCCCGGCAGTGACTACCCCTAGTGTTACTGATGAAGCAGGGTCATCATTCACCATCTTCTTGCTCCTACAAAACCGTTTCAAGCGGCCAATTTTTTGACAGCCATGACAAACACTATTTCTCGCTGGGCACAATAACTTTCTGGGTTCATGCTGCACTCCATCGTTCCTACGCATACGAGCATTGATGGGAACCGGAGCCCTCTCACTACTCTTCACCGCTGCACACTCAGGGTTGGGGTGGGGGCTAGGGTCCATCTCCACATCGGCTGCATGTGGCTCTTGACGCCATGTGTCATGCTAGGGAATGGATGCATCTTGGCAGGCTGCATTGTATGTTGCACACACTGCCCTTGGGGCATTTATACTACAAACAGAATCACATGACATATAGAGGTCTCTTTTTCAATATCTTATCCCTTGGACCTACCATAAGCTTTCCAATAAGCATATATTCAGACAAATCACTATGACAGCTAGGAAACGAAGCCACAATCCATGGCTTTATGCGAGAACTTTGCAAAATATTCACCAATGAACTCCTCACGCCCTTGCATATATACAAAAAACTCAGCCCAATGCACAGCTTGGTTCGATGCATGTAGAACCATGGCCCCTATAGCATCCAAAGTCCCTTCTGGGGACAAATTACCCCACTGTACATCACTACACCGGGCATTCAGCTTACGTTGCAACTCTGGGGTGCAATGAAGCCCAATGTGTTGAACTGCATCCACTGGTTGAAGCTTATGTAGTCTAAGCCAATGTGCCATGGACCGTTTCCAAGT
Source organism: Macrobrachium nipponense (assembly GCF_015104395.2). NCBI lineage: Eukaryota > Metazoa > Arthropoda > Malacostraca > Decapoda > Palaemonidae > Macrobrachium > Macrobrachium nipponense. The sequence continues at coordinate 101,277,865 of NC_087206.1, read as the reverse complement.
CCTGTAGGAGGCCGATGGTATTTCGAAAGCATACTTCTCTGGTAGTGGTGGGTACGGGTGTGGAGGAGTTATGGAGTTCCATTTGACAACGAGTGTGTGTGTGTGTGTGTGTGTGTGTGTGTGTGAGAGAGAGAGAGAGAGAGAGAGAAGAGAGAGAGAGAGAGAGAGAGGGTGTAATTGCTGTATGGATGGTTAATGACTGAATTGGCTGTTGGTGCTGGGTTGTCTGCTGGTGCTGTTGGAGTTTAGAGTTCTATGTTTTTGGTTAGTTTTCAGTCAGTCTTGGTTAGAGCCTGTGACAGAGAGTAGTGTTGACAGCAGTTATTGGAGGAAGTAAAAGTCAGTTGAGTTTTGTGTGTTATTGATGTGTTTTATTGATTTGTTGTGAGTTTGGTGTTGTTGCTTAAGAGTTGCTGTGCCTGTATTGTTGGATTTGTTGTGCTTTTGAGTTCCTGAGTTTTTGTTGTATGTGATTGTTGTGGTTGAGGGTTGTTGTTGTTGTTATTATTCCTTGATGTTCTTGGTGGGTGTGTATGTTGCCTTTTGTGTTGTTGCCTTTTTTTGTGGTGTTGGTGATTGGTTGTGCAGTGGTCTTGGGTTATGATTGTGTTCCTTTTTTGTTGCTGTGTTTGTTGAGTTGTGGTTGTGTTCCTTGGTTGTTGTTGTGTTGTTGGGTTGCAGTCCTTGGGTGTTGGGTTGTGGTTCTTGGTTTTTGGTTTGTTGTTGTTAATGTTTCAGCGACCTTGACCAGCAGACAGCACAGCATAGCCCAAAGTATCTGGAGTGGTTGGTAAGTACATGTGTTTTGAGAGTTTTTTTTTGCTTATTTTTTTTTTTTTTTTTTTTTTTTTTAGGTAGAGGTCACTTGTCCTGCATGAATTCTGTAGTGTAAAGAAAAAAGTGTGGTTGAGTGTGAGTCTGGCAGCTGGATTGGTTAAGTTTATGTGGGGGGAATTCTGCCACTTGTTTTTGAGCTTGTGATCCCGCCACACGGGGGCCTAGGGCTGCTCTGTAGATGCAAGCCATTTGCGATTGTAGACAAACAGTCGTTATGGGCTTGCAATGCATCTCGACCTTAGGCACCCACATGTTGCAGAGCGCCACTCCAACAGGAGTAGTACTTTGGGCACCCCTGGAGGATCATCATGTCCTCCTTGCTGTGAAAGACGGTCCCCTCCCTGGTGTAGACATGATTACCCCTTATGCATCCTACTCACTGCGCCATGTAGGAATCAGAAGGAAACCCGTGTATCACTCCTGTGTTTTATTACATGTCCAGTCCCGTACAGAGGTGTGACTGCAAGTGAAGTGCAGACATGAAGGCAACATCGGCACCAATCGCGCTGCCCTCTTGGCAACAGACATTACACACATTCAATCATCCTACAGTACTACAAAGTTTTTAGATCGCTCAAGGATTTCTTGATCCTACAAAGTCAAGTTTCGCTGTTAGTGACAGACTATGTTAACTCACATTCTTTGCTGTCATTACAGTTCAAATGCATCTGTCAGTATCTGAATGGACCAGAGGCGTATTTGGGGGGCTGGGCAGTCAGGGGTGGGGGGGGACTTGTCCTCCTCAAGACTTGGTTTGACCCCCTAGCCTTTGAAATAATTATAATAAACAGAAGGAATGCTAACTGCAGCACAAGACCAGGCCCTAAGAACCAGATATGTTCAAAGAATGATAGATGGGAATAACATCTCACCCATATGCAGGAAGTGTAATTTGAAAAACGAGGCCATAAACCACAGAGCATGCAAATGTCCAGACATTTTCACTTGCCAGAACCAATACAAAAGAGGCACAACTCAGTACCAAAAAGCCCTCCACTGGAGCCTGTGCAAGAAACACCAGCTACCTTGCAGTAATAAGTGGTACAAACACCAACCTGAAGGAGTGGTAAAGAACTTTCAAGCAAAGATCCTCTGGGACTATGGTATCAGAACAGATTGGGTGATACGTGCCAATAGACAAGATGTGACGTTGATTGACAAAATCAAGAAGAAAGTAAGTATCACTCACTGATGTCGCAATGCAATAGGACACCATAGTAGAAGAGCAAGAGAGAGAAAAGATTGATAAGTATCAAGACCTGAAAATAGAAATAAGGTTATGGGATATGCCGGTGGAAATTTCATCCATAATCATAGGAACACTAGACATGACCCCAAGATCCCTGAAAAGGAACCTGGAAAAACTAGGTGCCGAAGTAGCTCCGGGACCCATGAAGAAGAGTGTGCTCCTAGAAACAGTGCACAGTGAGAAAAGTGAGGACTTCTAAGGAGGCAGGATGCAACCTGGAAACCCACACTATAAAAACCACCCAGTTTAATAGGATGGCTGTGATAGGCTCCCCAAAAATATAATAATATCAACAATACTAGAACCAGACTTTTTCTTTTTCTGTATTGTCATTCCTATTTCTGGTTTTATGTGACTATTATATAAAGGTACTATATATATAATAATATTATATATATATATAATATACAATATAATTCTATATATATATATATATATTATATATATGTATTATATATATAATATATATATATACTATATATATATTTGTGTGTGTGTGTAGCCAATTACAGAGCAGCCTCGTTACCACCACGCCCGGGTCACCAGTGACCAAATTTCCACTTTACGCCGAGTCAAAAGTAGATCAAATCCAAAATTAAGCTATTACAGACTGCTCTGTGAACAAGAGCCCTTGCTGACATAATGCCAACGCAATCATAAACCACAAAACAATGTGTTTTGGGCGTCTTGTGCATGGGCTAATCTAAATGTCAGCAGAGAGTGAATATCAACAGGAGGTGGTGGTTCGTTGAATCACGGCCGGGTTCCGAACCCGATCCCTATCGCCAGCAAACCAGACAACAAAAAAAAAAAAAAAAAAAAAAATTTCATAATTATGTAGATTTAAAGGAAAACTCCAGAAAAGCAGAAGAGTGGAGAAGAATGACTATAATAAAAACAAAAGAGGTTCATTCCAGAGGCGTCATTACAGATTTTTCTTGTGGGTGGGGGGGTGCGAGTGGCCGGGGTGCAGAAAATGGGAGCAAAGTTTTAGATCTTATGGTATGGGTGGGGTGACGAGCGAAGCAAGCCCTATCAGCCGGGAATAGCACCCCCGAGAAATGTTTGGAAATTTGTGCGTATTTAGAAGTCATATAACAGCTGTAATGAGTTAATAAAGCATCAAACAGGTTGTGCCACATCCACCCACACGCATATATGTATGTGTGTAATATATATATATATATATATATATATATATATATATATTTATATATATATATTATCTATAATATATATTGTGTGTGTGTGTGTGTGTGTGTGTGTGTGGGGGGTGGATCAATACACTCACACACAGATTATATATATATATATATATATATATATATATATATATATATATATATATAGTGTGTGTGTGTGTGTGTGTGTATATATATATATATATATATATATATATATATATATATATATTGTTATGCTGCAAGCCAGAGCCTTGTTTAGGACTTGCATAAGCATAATAAATTATATATTAAAAGGGGAAAACTGGAGGTTGCCAGCTGGCACTGAGACACTACGTACTGGCATTGATGTATTTACACAGTGCTTCTGTACAATAATAAACGAAAGGGAGCGCAACAGAGGGCAAATGAATTAGTTAATAACTGTAATCTAATTCAGTTGTACTGCTGATCGTTGAAGCTGCAGAGAGCTTCTTGTGGAATTGGACACTTTGTGGAGGTTTCAGCAAAAATACTCTCTAGCTCCCAGGAAGTGAAATTTATAATGATTAAACACCAGCTAGTATGCACAGCTTCCCTAATCCACTTAACCATTCAATTACGCCATATAATAGCTCTCAATGACTGGGCTTGACACTTTTTGAATGAACCCATTATCTATGTAAGTTTGGATCACATCAAAATATTGCTTATGGTACATAGGATCAGAACTGAAACGAGCTAATATCGATTTCAAGTGAGCAATTGCAAGCTTATAATTGACAGTCGGCCTTTAACAGTCATGGAATGGTAGACTGACCTGGTAACCTCGTGAGGTTTGCTTAATGCTGCTCACAACACATCGCCTCGTGGCATGGTGTGTGACATTAATTTCTCATCGGGCTGAATGCTCAGTACATCTAATCTCCACCACCCATCAACATCACGCTCAGTCTCCAGAATTCTACATACACATAATGTTCTTACGACAGAAGTATCAATGCCTTCTCTAGCCCATCCTGGGAGTTCTCCCATAAGGGGATACTCCATCAGGTGTTACAAAAAAGCTGATGTCATTGCATTTCTCTAAGCCGTACACAAAATAACTGAAATAATCAGCTCCAATTGAGATCTCTATTTTTTCAACCTCCAGATCAGCAAGTGTGTAACTATTCTGTTCCAAATGCTCTTTTATGTTCATCAGTCAGATTTTGTGAATGGGAGTGTTTACTTTATCATGAACTAACAACCGTAACCTCAGGAATCTTTGGCTTAATTCTCAGTCGGCATGCTACTAAAGTAAACTCCCTGTTAATCTCGTCAGTTGCAAAGGGTGCAATATTCAATGGAACATTTTTGATGATGGGAAGGTCCAATTCAGCGGCCAAATGGCTACTAATAAAGCTTCTTTGGCTTCCTGTGTCAAAAAATTCTTTGGTCATACATTCCTTATTATTATTATGAATGGCAGCTGATGCAATTGGTAATAAAGTAGGTGGCAGGTCCACACTACTAGTAGAGTTTAATATTTTAGCATTAACATGTGGTTTCTCATCTGATTTGTTATATTTATTGTTTACATTAAGCTTTCTCTTTGGGCTCTCTATATGCAGTTTCTGAATCTGAGTGGTGGCTTTAGACACAATGTTGGATCTAGGAACGGTGCAGTAGTTGAAGTTGCATTAAGATTTTGTTTAGATTTTATGTTATTAGAACAAATGAGAGTATGGGGATGCCCTATACTTTGCAATTTTGGTTACTACAGCACTCATGACTATGGTGTCCTTTCATGAGGCAATTGAAATAATGTTGTTTTGCATTAAGAGCTTCTTATGGTCGTTTACACTGACAGAATTGTGACAATAATTCATGGAATGCCCTTTGTTGTAAAAGGGGCAGGATTTGACGTGAGCAGCAGCTGATGGCTGTTTGGTCTTAGGCTTTGACGATGATGTCATAATTACAACATTGCTCAAGGTAAGAATGTGAAAATCTAGAGTGTCATACAACTTGGTTACTGAATAATCTGACTTGCGCAAAAAAATGGACGACTTGCGAATAGACTACCCCTAAAACAAGTTTCTTGTTTACTAAGTTAACTACTATCCCTTCCCTGGCTAACATGGGACTAAGTGTGTCAATTTCCTGCAATGCAATATTAAGTTCAATTAGAAAATTTTTGAGGCTTTCATGCTCAAAGGTAAGGATAGGCAAATCCCCAAGGTGATTGAATAACTGAGCTAACATCTATTTTGAGCTACCATGTAACTTGTCTAACAAATGGATTGCTACCTCATAGATCTCCGCAGTGACGCTCAACAACTTTATCAAACTAAGTGGCTCTTCTTCTAGCATGATAAGAAGGTGTGTGAACTTGGTGATTGGATTTATCTCTGTACAGTTGTGCTCATAGACATAAAAAAGCTGTTTGAATGTTGGATATCTGCTCATATCCCCTTTAAAGTTAATTTAATCTCTCTTAATTTCCTTGAGACAGTTGATAAGTCTAGGAAAGCTGTTAGACTCTCACCTGAAGGGTGCTTTTAGCAGCTCCAACTTCACTGAGTGCATCACACATCTTTATTAGTCTTCTTCTAATTTGACACCAGACCTAAAAGTATATGTAAGTTCGTCATGATCTCGTTCAATCATTTTAATGAGATCCCAAAACATCTGTACAGGTTGAGTCCACAGCAGTTCTCAGTTTGACTCTTTTACATAATAACCAAAGAGAGTTATAAAGGCTTGTTTGTTACTTTAGCTGCTATTTTGACTACTGTATAGATATCAAATATGATTACATACACAGATTACAAGCATCCATGTATATTATTAATTTACAGGAGAATTATGTTCGCTTTATCATTTATCCCATATCATTTATGTTATCATTTACCCCACATTTATCCTATCACCATTTACTATACGGTACTTATTGTAAGATCACTAGCTTGATTACACATTGTGGCAACATTGTAATCATATATACGATGCATAAGCCAGTAGTTCTTGTCGTGTGGTCACTGAAGCATGGAACTTCCTTCCACCTTCACGTTGCTGTAGCTCTGTCAATTGGGATTTTAAAGAATTCACAACTTTATTTTATCACCCTTCGTTCCATTCCCTACATAGACATATGTGGCAGGGTCACATGCCACAATAACATGGTCCACTAAGTATTTCCCATGACTGACTTTAGCCGACTCATGTTTGAAGTCCAAGAAGGCGGCTGCCATTGCGTAGTGTTTACCTTTAGTGCATTACAGTGTCTCCAGGAGTGATACAGTGTTTGTGCAGTGCAGGGTTCCCTGGCACTCTACAGATTCTAACCTCTCTTACAATACCCAACTAAACATGGTTCAACAAGAGGAACAGCTAATTAAGTGGATAGATCACACAGACGATCAGACAGATCAGACAGTGGATTTGATGGGAGACCACAGACCAATGCATCCCATTGCAGCTGATGATGATATACTAAATCTTGTACATTTTCTTCAGATTTCCAGCTTGCAAGATCAAGAGTGACAGAGACAAGAGGAACAGACCTCCAGACAACAGACAGAGCAATCACGACAGGAAGACACCCAGCAGTTTATGAATCTTTTCACAATGTTATCAGAACAGACTGTGGCATCACAACACCAGGAACCTGATGCCATATCTGCACCCCTGTTACCCCAACCCCTAGCATTGCAGTGCATACACCCAGGTTTCTAGCAAGCCTATGGTCCACCCCCCACACCTCTCTTGCAACAAGATCCAATGTATCAACCGTTTTGCCAAAGGAGGCTCCATTTTGAGGACTGTGCAGCCTTAGTTGGACTTCATAGATTACATCAAGTCTCCCAGCTGATCCACCTGAGGACTTGCATCTCCCTTGACATCCTGCATCTGCTTATGCATACACTGGGCATCCCTCACAACACATCATTCTCCCTTACAGAGGGTGTTGGATACACTGCAGAAGCACTTTTGCAGTCTCAGAAATGAAGCTTGATGACATAAGGAATTGTTGTCCAGCAAACAAGCTGTAGGATAATCCTTTGCAGACTACTATGCCTCAAGGATCTCACTGATGAAGTTGACTTATGCATTGACTACCCCGCTTCCTGTGCTGAATGGCAATTGCAGATGATAATTTGGATGGGTGTGAGGGACAAAGAGTTAATACAACACCTTATTGCCCTCCAACCCTCATCCACCCTCACATAGTTTGTGACATGCTGCTGTTCCAATGAATCTACATGTGTGACTGCATCAGCTATTGCATCCTCCCCTAGCCAGGTTAGCACAGTATCTTCATACAAGAGGAACCAGTGCCTACAGAAGAGGACTTCTCATCGACCTCCTGACCAATGCTCTCACCAGTCTTCTAACAGTGACCCTTGTCGATACTGCTCTTGCAGGCATGACTCCAGACAATGCCCAGCTAAGAGTGCCACCTGCTGTGGATGCACAGGTCATTGGCCATGCTCTCTGAAATACCCTGCTAAGGAAGCTCAGTGCAATACCTGCCAGAAAAAAAGATCTCAAGAATATGTGCAAGTCTACCAAGACGAATCAGACCTAGCATACAGCCTCACCTTCAAGCCCAAGTGGAAGTCACCCCTAACCACCTACTAAGTCAAATACCAGTTGCCGTCTTATGGGTGTTAACTCAGATAATGATTCTCCCACACCAGTCAATGTCTCCCTGTCATTCAGCGATATCTCATCACATCTCTAGCTAATCCCCGATACAGGAGCAGACATCACAGTGATTGGCACTACAAACTTGGATGCACTCTGCATACCCAAGACAAGACTTTCTCCTTCACCCAGACAGATGTCGATTCCAGACGGGTCCCCCATGACTCCAGCTGTGGGATGCTTCCAGGCAACACTTCGCCTTGGCAACAAGTCATGGTTAGCAACCATACATGTGCATAAGGTTATCCAGAGCACCCTCCTGTCCCGTGGACATTGCTGAGCCCTTGCCTTAGTGTCACCAGACTTCATGAAGCCCATTCTGAAGGTTACACATGTCAACGGATATGCCCAGTTTCCTGCCTCTGCCATGATGTCACCCTCAGCTGCCAAGAACTATTTTCCCTGCCATTTCAACCACTAAAGAAAATGACAGGTTCCCCAGTGTGGATTTACCTGAAGCATGGAGCTGTACCATTCAACATACATAAGCCCAGGCCCATTCCATTCATCTTCAGGGATCAATGAAAAAAGAGCTTGACTCCTTAGTGCAACAAGGAATCACTGCACCAGTAGGCGACGAACTTCCAAATGGTGCCATCCCATGGTCCTGATACCCAAGGACAAAGGTGTGTGCATAACTGTGGATCACACCCACCTAAATTCACAGGTCACCTGCCTACCCACCCATCACCCACACCTTATGATGCTGTCTCCAACATCTTTCCTAATGTGAAGTACTTCACCACAGCAAACACCCTGCATGGCTACTGGAAGATGAAGTTAACGGAAGAGGGCCACCACCTGACAACGCACAGGAGATTTGAGCACTGTTGCAGCCTTATGAGATTTTTGGCAACAGGTGATGCATACTGCCTCCATGGGGATATGGCCCTACAAGTTGTGGATGACATCCTCCTGTCAGACAAGGATCTCCCTTTCAACCTACAACACATATACCAAATGCTGATCAGGTGCTGTCAATACGGCATCGCCCTCAAAAAGGAGAAATTCACCATAGCTGCCCCTAAAGTTAACTTCTGTGGTTATGTCCTGTCATCCAACAGCATTACAGCAGACCCCAACAAAGTATCCACTATACGTGACTTCCCTACTCCGTCCAACATCATGGAACTCAGGTCATTTATGGGTCTTGTCAATCAACTTACTGACTTCCCTCCAGACATTGCAGCAGCAACACAATCCCTATGCCCACTTATGAGCCCCAAACACTCATTCACTTGGTTTCCCGACCATGAGCAAGCATTGAAAAAGGTCAGGACAGCTCTGGCTTCACCACTTGTCCTGGCACCCTTCAACCCAGCCTCACCCGTGGTCTTGCAAATCTTGCAAACAGGCACCTCATGCCTGTACAGCCTCAGCTACATCCTGCTTCAAGACAACAGCTGCGGTCAGATGCATCTCATCCAGTGTGGCTCTGATTTCCTGACAGACACGGAAACTTGCTACAGCACCATAGAGCTGGAACTACCTGCAGTTTCTTGAGCTATGGCTAAGTGCCACCTATTCTTGTCTAGACTTCAGCATTTCACCTTAACGACTGACCATAACACCCTGATACCGATTCTCAACCACAACACATTGGACGCCATTGAGAATCCATGCCTACAATGCCTCAAGGTGAAAGTGGCCCCCTACATCTTCACTGCAGTTTGGCACACAGGGGAAACAGCTCTGCATATCTGACACCTTGTCTTGCTCCCCATCCAGTTGCCCCACACCTGAAGTGGATGGATGCTGCACATCATTGCCAACACAACTACTTCCACTGACAACCAGGCAACAGGACCCATTGTCGAAGTAGATAGGACTCTACAAGAAATCTGCACCATTGCAGCTCAGGGTCAAGACTGCAGTTGATCATGTCTCCAATGGCTTTCTCACCATCCGCTATGACCTCCTTGCCTCAGCTCTCCTGTATTGGAAGCTGCAGGATAGCCTTTACACAGATGGAGAGTTAGTGTTATACAGGCCCTGGATTGTCATCCTTGCATCCATCCGTAGACACACCTTGGCTCGCCTCCATGACAGCACCAAAGGATCGAAGCCACTTGATGTTGTGCAAGACAAACAGTGTTTTGGCCAGGCATTGACGCTGATATAAAGAATACAGTAGAAAGTTGCAATGCCTGCCAACAGCTTCTCCCCAGTTAACAACAAGAGCCTTACATGTGTGACAACCACCCATCCCAGACCTTTGAAAGTGTGCCAGCTGACTTCTTCCACATAGCAGTGAATCCTTCCTTGTTATCACTAAAAGACTTTCAGGCTGGCCTGTGGTTGTCCCCTGCGGACATAACGCAACTGCAGCCAGAGTCACAAGATTGTTCTGTGTCTTCTTCTGTGAGGTTGATGTCCCACTTCACTGACAGACTGATGGAGGACCCCTATTTTCCTGCCATGAATTCAAGCAATGAGCTGACCACTGGGGCTTCACCACATCATTACCCTCAGTCCAATGGACGTAATGAAGCTGCAGAAAAAGCTGTCAAACACCTCATTAGCAAGACTGTCCCATCTAGGGACATAGATTGTGAAGGCTTTGATAGAGTACTGCTGGAACTTCAGAACACCCTGACCCCTATTGGACGCTCCCCTGTACCGATTCTCTACGGTCACCCTCTCTGCACCTGTGTTCAGGTGCACCCCTGGTCATTCACAGATGAGTGGCAAACTAAGACTGAGGACTACAAATGTCATACTGTCGCCCACACCAACCATTGCCATGAGTCTCTACCCTCTAAAACACATATGCCTGCTTTCTAACAAACTCACCATCGGCCAGCGAGTCAGGATGCAGGCAGCGCCATCTTGAATTGACAAAGTGTCAGGTAATAGCAGCGCCATCTATTGTGTGGTTTTGTCAGGTAATCTCAGCGCCATCTATTGTGTGGTTTTGTCAGGTAATCTCAGCGCCATCTATTGTTTGGTTTAATAGTTGTTTAGAGGTGAGTTGGAGTTCATTTAATTTTCTTCCACTATCCTTGTTGGTTTTTCGTAAGTGACTTCAATCTTCGCCGTCATTTATCTGTGATTGCTGCCTGTCACCTACCACTACATATGAAGGTATTTATATTTTACATAAATATAACTAAAGGAATAGTGTTAATGTGTTATTTAAATTTTTGGTTATAGAAGGGTTGAAAATAACCTATGTTGTGAAGAGATTGCGAAGTGATTTTGTTTCGTGATATTTTAGTGGATTGTCCACCTATTGTTGATGGGTTAAAATGTTAACAACAATACAGTCTGATTTTATGTATTTTTCCAGGCTCCTACTTTTACACATACTGGATGATTACGTACCTGGGGTTACTTTTGGCCTAGCCGCATAACTTGGGCTAAGTAACAATATGGACTTGTCAACCCCTTTATTGATGAACTTTTGAAGCTTGTGACCTACCAACAGTGCACACGATCGCTTCAGATCTTCAATAAGAAGTCGTCATATTCATAAGTTATCTTCTCATAAAGAACATATGTAGATCTGTTATAATGTATGTATTTCATTTATTTTAAACTTACTTGCCTATGATTTAATTCTGAAATATATATTTTGTACATTTATTTCATTCATGTGTGCGTTTTCCCTCAGTTTAACTCTTAAAATAAGTGTAACAGATCATATCCAGCAAATAGTTGAGAATTTATAGAACCATCAACACAAGGCCTGCGCGATCACTCGAGACACAGCAATGAGTCATCACCAGACGTCTGTTCCTGGCCATAAGTTACCATTCCCAGTTTTGCATTTTTGGTGTTATTTATTACTTTTTATGCAGAGTATCTAATTGCTATGTTAGATAATTATATTCCACAGTCTTTTAACAACATCATAATCCTCTAAACCTGGTTAATTTAATTAAATATGCTGCATAATGGTGGAAAATCAATGCAGAAGTTTTGATGAAAAACAACAGTTTATTAACACAAATGGTCATAAAATACATTATAAGTCCTTGCTGATAACTTTAAATGAAAACTCAGTACTTGCAACTTTCATATTTTGTAAACTGTTCAACCATTGGTTTTTAATTTGTAATGCTTTGGGTACTTTTTCTGAGGCCATCTAATGAGACATTACTAGTTGGCAACCTCTGACCTCCAGTGACCTTTCTAGTGTCATACTTAAACCCGGAGAAGAAGGAAGGCTTCCAGACACACGTGTAACTCCAGTCAAAATGCCACACAGAGAATCTGTTCCCCTTTATAAAGGGAATTGCGATAATGGGCCCTAGGTTCATGTTTTCTGCTTTCCCAAAGAAGAGAATCTCTGCAACATCTGGCTGAGAGCCATGAAAAGGGATAGAGCTTCACACCATCTTCTCACTCAAGGGTAAGCAACATTTGTAGTTGCTGTTGACTAATATTGAATGGTTTACATTTAGAAGGTAGATTAATTGCAAATTTCTTTATTTCATACAGATAGGTGCA